>NC_141991.1:161518050-161818050 GCF_049901715.1 Pseudonaja textilis | reverse complement strand
GCAGGCTTTGTGTGTTTTCATCTGGCTTATACATCATCGTGGTTTACAGCTTAAGAAGAACCAGGGCCTTCTTAAACCAGGGCCTTCTTAAAAGCAAAAACGTTAGGGCTAACCAAAGGGGGGAGGCACTATTATATGGGTAGGTGCTGTGATAGAGAAGACATGACCCATTAGATAACATTGATGCAACCCAGAGCATGCCTTATTGGATCTTGTAATATAGACATACTGTATATAAATAGAGACAGGAGGCTCTGAAATGTCCAGGGCCTGTGCTGTATTGGACTTTAAAGGTCAGGGCTGTCAAACTCCCAGCTCAAGGGCCAGATGCATCACGTGCTGGCCATGCCCACACCTGGTTTAGCAAAGAGGGGGGAAGTCCCAAAAAGTCATGTGATGCCATCGTGAGTTTGACACCCCTGTTATAGGTGAACAAAAACACATTTTTGAATTAATGTTTTGCAAAGTTTATTTAGAAAAGTCTACAATATAATATATACAGGACCACTAAATTGCAAATGCATGATCTCTTGGAAATGCTGCTTTCATTGAATTCTGCCACTAAATCTATTACCAAAGTGTATTAAGAATCATTATGCTACCCAAGTGTTTTTCTTCCGGGTAAGAGAATACTACTGGGCTCATAAATATTTAGGCTAAGTGTTTTGATATGTTCCACATTGTGAGAAGACTAGCCTAACTATTTTTTAAAATGCTCAAAATTATGTCATCCATTTCTAATAGTATCTTGCACAAACAGGAGGAAAAAAAAACATTTTTCTGGAATTTTGTGTGACAAATGTGTCAAACTGGGATGGGAACATGTATAATGAAAACCGTTTGTGTGAGACTCTTAAGTTGTTATTGTATTTTTAATTTTACTGATCACACTAAACTTCAACTTTCTGAAAATATTTGCTTTTTTTCCAGGCCAAATTGCTTTCTACCTTGCTATGGAGAGTCCAGATTATTTCTTTACAACATTTTCAAAATATCACACAAGATCTCAGTTGCCCAGTATAAGATCTATTAATTTATTTTACCCAATATACTCCCCTTCTATCTCTTGCATGTGAAGATCACCCACATATTTCTCCTAAAATAACAAAGAGCAACCCAATAACACCCACACTTAATTGGCTAAGTTGTCACTGAAATACTCTGTGTTATCTATGTAGACATTTTAAAGGCAAATTAGGGCTCGATATCTGAGGAAGAAGTATTGTAAGAATTATATTTATGTACTTCTAAGAAGAAATATGTCTGAATTCTTCAGTCTGTTGCTGTTCATTAGCCATGATGGCAGTCCCATCTAAAAGGCAGGAGATGACATAAGCAAATGATGCTGATTTAGTAGCAATAGTAAAGAAATCCCATATTAAATGCTCACTTTAGCTATAAGCTCCAATTTAGTCTCCACACATCTATAATTTGAAAATTACTGTGGTGACATAAGTTAGAGTAGTGTTTCTCAAAATTGGGAACTTTAAGGTGTGTGTCTTCAACTCCTAGAATTCTGACTGGAGAATTCTGGGAATTGAAGTCCACACATCTTAATATGTTGCCACATATAAAAATTGCCAGGTTGAAAAACACTGGCTTAGAAAATGGTGATCCTGCAACTGACTGAAGTTTATAGGCCCAAGCCTGTATCATTTTTTTAAAATCGGTCTTTCCTCAAATCAGTCAATCATATTGTAGAATCCGTCTGGAGCACAAAACATTATTCTTCACATACTTCATGCTGTTCTCTTAGAGGACTAATTTTTATCTGTTCAGTGGGGGAAGAATAAAATCTGCCCGTTGATGAATTTCTAAAATGCCTATCAAGTCAGAGTTTGAAGACCTTTGATCAAAGTGAACGTATCTTTGTCAGAATGCTCTTGGTTTGTCATTTTATTATCAGAGTATCTAGAAGTTATCATTTAGAAGCTCAGGTTGTTAAATTTGAGGATGAAAGCACATTGGAAGAACTGTCAATTCATAAGGGAGTGAGATGGTGTTTAGCTGATCTGATGCAATACGTGCATACTGTACAGTATTTCCTTAGAATAATGTTTGTCAGCCACAGCAGCTTTAAGATTTATGGACTTCAATTCCCAGAATTCCCTGCCAACTGAATTCTGGGAGTTGAAGTCTAAACATCTTACAATACTAAGTCTGGAAAAGATTGGCATAGAATCAAGCACCATTCTATATAGTCAGTCTTCATCATAGGCACATTCATTTACAGCCATCATCTTTTATTACTGGTTTTAAAATAGGACATAATATGCATATGAAAAAGAACATAAATGAACAAGGAAAAGTAGCATATCACTGACATAAAATAAAATATATAAAAACAAGTTTAATTAATCAAGGTTTGTTTTAGAAATGATGCGGACAGTTGATAATAAACATCAACAGCTGGACTGAGTTCAGACACTGCCATGATGCAGCATCCTTTTGTTTATGCTGTTAATTCAGCCAAGGCTGCAGACCTTTGCACACTTGGGAATCAGTCCTACTGAACTGAGTAAACATGTGTAACATTAGAGTTCCTGAGCTTTTCCAAGTCATATCTTTTCAGCTTAGCTTTGTGTGTCAGTCCGGCAGCATGCATGAAATAAAATGTCCATATTTATCAATAACATAATTTTACAGAAAGCATACCATATATTATGATATCAACATTAAAAGTCACAAGAAATATGTTAAAACAGCATTTTTAAGAAATCAGATTTTTCTTTTGGTAGAGTATAAACATCAGCTTTGCCTCCAGTCACAGCAATGAATTTGATAAGATTTCCTTTTTTTCTAAGAGTAAAACCTGTCAATTCTCTCAAGACATTCTGTAATAAACCCATCTTCTACTTCATATTTGTGGTTCATATTCAGTTCTCTCTTTTAAACAACACACACATTTACATGCACAGACACTTTGCTTGGCTTTCAACAGTTCAAGAAATAGCCACTTTTCAAATTTTATCTTTTGGTTTTTGATCCAAAGATCCTGCCACCCTAACAGAAAGTACTTCCACCCACAGGATGTCACACATGCTGCTGAATTTCAGCAGTTAGGAGGCAGGGGTATGAACTGAAAAGACAGGAGGTTGACAGACTACCCTGGATTATTTTATTTTTAAGAATTGCCTCCTCCTGCATGGAATTACAAGAGGGTTTACTTGGGGTCAGAAGACCTTCTCTGCTCTCCCCTAATCTTCTCACATTCAACATAGAGAACAAAGTTTACCTAGTGGTTGGTGGCACTGAGACTTCAGAATAATGTACTGTATTGTTGTCTATTCTTGCAAAATTCCATTTGCGTAGGCATTTGAGCCTGTTTTTAAACACTTTTAGATTATCTGAGTATGCAGTTCTTTTTTAGCTCTTCGTTTTTTATTCCCCCATAGACATGGGGTGAGGGGATTACTTGAAGGAAATATGTTCTGTTTGATTTAATTAGTTGTTCGAAGTAAGAGTATATTTAAAACAGATAAGACTTTATAATTATTTTCATATACATTGACTGTCATTAGAAATCTATGAGAGAGGGAAGGAAGGAGGGAGGGAGGGGGGAGAGAGAGAGAGAGAGAGAGAGAGAGAAGGGGGCGTGCATAAGCGCACCAACGTGCCTACCATCCCTGTCCTATTGTTTCTTTTATTTTTCTTATAACTAGCCATTTATTCATAACTACGTTCATACTTATACCTATTATCTTGTAAGCAATTGACAAATCAAATCAAATAAAAATAAAAGTATCTGGGTGGGTCTTGCTCAGATGACATTCAGGAAACTGTTAAGGACCTGTCCCCCGTCCCTCCCAGGTTTTAGGGCAGAATGAAGGCTGCAACCCTGATGCATGAATATTTTTTGTTTTTGTGATTTTGTTTTGTTTCTTGTTTGCTTGTTTTGCTGTTTTTGGTGTCACTTGTTATTTCATGTTGTCTTTTATATATTATCGACTTACAACCATTTCTTTAGTGACCATCTGAAGTTACAATGGCACTAAAAATGCCTATGACTGTTTTTCAACTTTGGCTGTTGCAGCATCTCCATGGTCATGTGATCAAAATTTAGGCAACTGGCAATTGACATGTATGTATGACAGTTGCACTGTCCCAGGGTCACATGATCACCATTTGTAAGTTTTCCAATCAGCCTCCAACAAGCAAAGTAAATGAGGGAAGCCAGATTCATTTAACAACCACAAGATTCACTTAACAACTACAATGATTCACTTAACAAAAAGGTTGTAAAATGAGGCAGTATTTAATAAACAACTGTCTCACTTGGCAACAGAAATTTTAGGCTCAATTGTGATCAGAAGTCGAGGACTATATGTGATAATGATGGTGATGGTGATAATAATAATAATACATCAAAAAAATCTGCCAGAATATCCTACCTCTTTACATGGACAATCTGAAGCTGTATGGAAAAACATCATCAGAAATAGAATCATTGCTCAACACTGTCCATATATACAGCCAAGATATTGCAATGGAGTTTGAATTGGACAAATGTGCTGCACTCACTATCAAACTAGGAAAAATAGTGAAAACTGAGGGAATCAAGATACCCCACGAAAATAACATAAAGAGTCTGGGTGAAGATGAGTACTACAAATACCTGGGTATCCTTCAAGCTGACAACATCAAGCACACTGAAGTCAAGAAAAAGATTAGAGATGAATACATCAAAAGAGTGAAGAAGTCCAAACTCAATAGAGGAAATTGCCACCAAGGCAATCAACACCTGGACAATTCCAGTCATTAGATACACAGCTGGAATAGTGGACTGGAGTCAAGCAGAACTAAAAGCAATGGATAGAAAGACCAGAAAAAGTATGACAATAGATTGTGTCCTTTATCTTTGCAGTGACATTGACAGACTCTACCTACAAAGGCAAATAAGTGGGCGTGGATTGTTGCAAGTACATCAAACGTTTGGAGAAGAAAAAAGGGCTTGGGAAGAATATCTGAAGGTCAATGAAGAAGATGCACTGAAGTTAGTGTACCATAAAGGCTTATTGACTAGAGAGACCATACTGGCCTACAAGAAAGACCAAATGCAGAACAAATGGAGGCATGAGAAGGCAAAGCACTACATGGACAGTACATTAAAAAAATAGCAGGGAAAGTAGATAAATAACAAGACCTGGCAATGGCTAAGAGCAAGAAAGTTGAAGAAAGAGACCAAGAGACTAATTCTGGCTGCATAAGATCATGCCTTAAGGACAAATACATACAAAGCCAGAATTGAGAAGATAGCAACGGACAGAAAGTGCTGCTTATGCAAAGCAGCTGAAGAAACAGCAGACCACCTGGTAAGTTGCTGTAAGAAAATTGCCCAGCCTGATTACAAGCAGCGGCATGACAAAGTAGCAACAATGGTACATTGGAAGATCTGCAAGAAATACCATTCTTCTGCAAGCAAGAACTGGTGGGATCATAAAATAGAGAAAGTCATAGAAAATGAAGAAGTTAAATTCCTCTGGAACTTTAGAATTCAAAGAGACAGGCACTTGCCACATAACATTCTAGACTTAACAATCGTCCATAAAAAAGACTGGATAGTGGATATGGCAGTACCTGGAGACAGCAAAAGAGAAGAGAAAGAATTGGAGAACATAATAAAATACAAAACCTACACATAGAATGACCGTGGCAAAGGCAAGCAAAGGTACCAATAGTAATAGGCACCTTGGGTGCAATCCCAAATCAATTGGACCACACTTGAACACCATTGGCATTGACAAATTTGCCATCAATCAATTGCAAAAGGCAGAAATGACTGGGAACAGCTTCCATCCTGTGAGGATATCTGTAACACCATCAAACATCCGGATTTGCCTAACCCAGGTCCTTGGTAAGGAGTTGATAGATAGACAAAAATGCCAAACCCACTCTGAACATCTGCATGGCTATACAATGATCAATGATAATAACTTATGTTTTTAAACTAGAAAGAGTAGGGTTGGAAAGATAAAAATCAACCTCCTCTTTCTGAGAAAAATGCTATTACATTCAGATAAGGGTTTGCAGGGGGACATTGAAAGCTTGATATGCTATTCCACCTGAATGATAAACGTTTATTTAGATTGGTGGCCAAATATTTTGTAGACCACTGATATGGTAAATATGACTCAATCTCTGTTTTCCCCATGCACAGAAAAGGATAGTGAAAATGTTGCCATATTTCTACCTACAAATTTAACTTGTGGAAACTATAGCTGTAATGATATGTGAGAAGAACCTTGGGACACAGGAGGAAGAGCCACAGATTAGACAAGTGTCATGTAGAAGATGTCTCAGTCCACAGAAAGGATGGCATGGGAAGTGTTCCAGAAGGGATCCTCCCTTGGGGAGATATACTATTGTCTTGCATGTTTCGGTAGTGCTAGTACTCACAGTTTGTGCTTCTTGTCTGAACTACCTTGAAGGGTTGACAAAGGTTAGTGTAAAAAACAACTTCATACTGCCTATTTTAAGAGAGGGAAATGGACTTTGTGCTGTATCTCTGCCATTTCCCTACCCTCTCCCATTTGCAGGAACAAGTCCAGTATTGGGACCCTGGTCTACATCTAGCAGCTCCCCATATTATTTTAAATATTGATCTGCAGACCTGCAAATCGCACAGAGAGCCCACGGACAGCGGGCTTCACATTGCAACTCTTCCCTTCCCACTCTGTGGAAGAAGGCAAGAGGGGCACAGAGGCACAGAGGAAATAATGACTGTTCTCCAAAGTGATGCTAACTGCTCAAGGACAATGTTCCTGAGCTGGTTTTTCATATGATGTTTAATGTTTGCCAAGTAATAATGTGTATCAATGTTCCTGCTCTACTTTAACTGGATTAAATTATTCCCTAAGAGTTTCATTTCTTAATCATTCTTAATCTTCTGGACCCAAGCTTCCTTAATCATGGTCCTTTGAGACAGACAACAAAAATAATATTTTCTCTGGAATGAATTACAGATGGAGTTACAGCAAACTTGCTGCCTGTCCTGAAATTGGGTAGCAGCATGCCAACTTCCCATTGTTTAAATCAAATAAATTATGTTTTGTCTAGAAAGCCAGGTGGAAGAGAAACTAAAGACAAATATTTATTTTGTCAAAACAACCATGATAGGAGCATGTGCAGTTTTTGCTTCATCAACTTTCTATGAGATTCCGGGTCTATTAAAAATCCACAAATGACTTTAGGCTCACAGGGGTTTTTTTTGTTTTGTTTTTTGTTTAAATTTTATTGGTTTTTAAAACAAACATAAACAAACAAAACAAAAACATCAGGCCATCTTCCATATCTGTTCATACAGTGTGCTGGTTGGTTTACAAATTGTTTTGTGCTTCCATTTCGTAGTCTTCAATTACAATTACACTGTATATGATCTTGTATTTTCAATCCAATATTAAATACATTGGTATCATTATTAATCAATCATTTGACTATACTTTTATTCATTCATTCTTTAGGAAATAATCATATTTTACTTAATTTGTTTTGTGAAAATTCATATTATCACCCCAAATCTATCCTAAAATCATTTTGTAGATATAATAAGGAAAGAATACATCTTTATATATTTAGTATTTTCTAAAAGTCTACATATTTCGTTACTATACTTTATTGTCTAACCATTGATAGAATAGATCCCAAACTTTATAAAATTGTTTATCATCCTGTTCTCTAATTTCAAATGTCAATCTGCTCATTTCAGCTCATTCCAATATTTTCTTAATGATTTCCTCCTGTGATGGTGTTTTCTCACTTTTCCAGTTTTTAGCAAATACAATCCTAGCCGCTGTTAATACATTTACAATCAGATATTTGAAGTCTTTACTATATATTTCAGGTAAAATTCCCAATAAAAATATCTCTGGTTTCAGATCTATATGTTTTTTTGTAATTTTTTCCAACTACGTGTGGATTTTAGTCCAATATTTTTCAGCATCCGCACAAGTCCACCACCTATGGTAATATGAGCCAGGTGTCTGATGACATTTCCAACATTTTTCGGATTTATTCTTGAACATTCTTGGTATTCTTGTCGGGGGGAAATGCCACCTGTAAAACATCTTATACAAATTTTCTTTATACCATGTTTCTCCAACAATACGACCTCCCCCCAATAGGAAGACCCAGCATGTTTTCTAGGCATAAAATGAAATTAAGCCCCTCCCCCCAAATTTAGGCCTATTTTAAAACATGCAAAATGGGGGGAAGGGCAGGGAGACTTGCCGTTAGGAGCACCCCCCGGGCAGCAATTCCTCACCACCAGCTGTTCCTAATGGGCGATCATGGCAGAGTGTGGAGAGCTCCCTACTCCTGCCAAGCATCTTTGCGGCAGACCCAAGACCTTCAACGCCCGCTGCTGTTGATTTCCCTTCTGCCCATGCTGCCGCCATGTTTGGAGCTGCCACTTCCACGTTTGGAGCATCACTGCTGTTTGGAGCACCGCTGCTGTTTGGAGCTGCCGCTTCTGCATTTGGAGCTGCCGCTGCATTTGGAGCTGCCACTTCCACGTTTAGAGCGCTGCTGCCATTTGGAGTGCCGCTGCCATTTGGAGCACCGCCGTCATGTTTGGAGCTGCCACTTCTGCGTTTGGAGCTGCCGCCATGTTTGGAGTGGTGGCGGCACTCCAAATGGCGGTAGTGCTCCAAACAGTGGCAGTGCTCCAAATGCGGAAGCGGCAGCTCCAAACGCGGTGGTATCTCCAAATGCGAACATGGCAACTCCAAACAGCGGCAGTGCTCCAAACAGCAATGGGGTTCCAAACGCGGAAGCAGCAGCTCCAAACGCGATGGCAGCTCCAAATGTGGAAGTGGCAGCTCCAAACAGCGGCAGCGCTCCAAACGTGGAAGCGGCAGCTCCAAACGCAGCGGCAGCTCCAAATGCAGAAGCAACAGCTCCAAACGGCAGCGGTGCTCCAAACAGCAGTGGTGCTCCAAACATGGAAGTGGCAGCTCCAAACATGGCGGCGGCATGGGCAGAAGGGAAATCAACAGCGGCGGGCGCTGAAGGTCTTGGGTCTGCCGCAAAGGTGCTTGGCAGGAGTAGGGAGCTCTCCGCACTCTGCCATGATCACCCATTAGGAGCAGCTGGTGGTGAGGAATTGCTGCCCGCGGGGCACTCCTAACAGCAAGTCCCCCTGCCCTTCCCCCCATTTTGCATGTTTTAAAATAGGCCTAAATTTGGGGGGAGGGGCTTAATTTCATTTTATGCCTAGAAAACATGCTGGGTCTTCCTATTGGGGGAGGTCGTATTGTTGGAGAAACACGGTAGGTCTGCCAGTTCTTCCTTTTGTCTTGATAGCATATTCTTTGTCAAGATCTTTGTCTTATCTTTATTTATTTTCAAACCAGCCACCTTTCCATATGTCTCTATTTTTTTCAAAGCTCACAGGTTTTTAATCCCCTTTCCAGTAACAAGTCTTCTCTGTACATTAAATTTAAACTTGTTTCACTCCAATTTGTGCAGTGTGAACATCTGCCTGGAAGCTTCATTTTTGCCAATGAACTTTGCCATTTCAATTTTGAGGTCCTTGAAAAAATACTTGTTATAATGTTTTAAATATGGTTTGATTGATTTGGGAAAATTATTCCCTCCTTGCCTTAAATCACTTTGATCTAGAAAAGTAGAGTAGCATACACTGTAAAACTACTTTGAAATAAACAAATATCATTTCTGAAACTAATAAAACATCCACTAATAACATTTTTCATTGAATTTTGCTTCTTGCCAAATTATCATTAAACCAGAAAATCCTAATTGGGAAGGTGCATTGGCTTCTTCTGACTAAAAAGGATTTTGTTTAAAATTGGGGTAAGAGACTGAATTTGGTAGCCAGTTTCCTAGTTCAGAAAGAAAGGAGAACTGTAATTAATTTTAAGGTTCCTGGTTTTTGCTAGAAGCTTACAAGTCGAGTTGAAGGGGCTGAATAAATGGGTAAAATATGTCTTGTTCTAACTTGAGAAAATAGCATTTAAAATTAGCCAGTGTAGTGCACAGTAGGAGAAAGGATGAAGCTCTTCCAGGAAGAAAGTGTTAATAGAAATCAGCCTGACATTATTAAGAGAACAGAAGTGGACATTGATAACTCAGTAATGCATTAAAGTTGACAAAAGAAATAGAACAAAAAGACAGTGAGCTTCAAAGTCCAAGAGGAGAGGGGAACAGTAGCTGTAGGAATGCACTGTAAAAGACAAGGTGTATTAAATCCCCCACCAAAAGAAAGCACAGTGGCAAGTTATGCAAGTAGGTTACAATCCAAGATATATTTAACTGGGAATAAGCTCCACTGCAGAGAATGAGATGTATTTTAGATTTGTATAGCTTTACATTGCAGATTAACACAGACATACATTTTCATTTTTAAGACAACAGCCTACCCCATGAGATGTGAAAATTGAACAAAGAATGAACCTTGTGGTAAATATATGTCAGGGTTTGTTTGTTTAAAAAAAAAACATGCAAAATACATGTTATGCGATACAAATAGTTTGTTTCCATGTATAATACCTGCATGTTTCTAATTCATATATATTTATTTGGGGGTCATTAATTGTAACTTCCGGTTCCTTCATGCAGTAATAAAATTGCTGTGGTGGCACAGTGGTTAGAATGCAGTTTAACTCTGCCCACAGCCTGGAGTTCAATCGTGACAAGCTAAAGATTGACTCTACCTTCTATCCTTCTGAGGTCAGTTAAATGAGGACCCAAATTTTTGGGGCAATACACTGATATTATAAACTGCCCAGAAAGTGCTATAAAGCACTATGGGGCGGTATATAAATCTAAGTGCTATTGGTACCATATATACCATTGGGGCGTGCATAAGCACACCAAAACGTGCCTACCATCCCTGTCCTATTGTTTATTTTTTTTCTTATTTGTATCCATTTCATGTATTTATAACCATGTTTATACTTATACCTGTTATCTAATAATTGTTTGACAAAATAAATAATATATATATATGGATCTTTGGTTGTTCGGGTTTTCTCCCGCGTAAGATTCGAAGTATCTAGGCAACGTTTCGATGAAGTCTCATTCATCATCTTCAGGCTTCTGTCTCCAGCTCTGTGCTTCTCAGAGTAATGTGAGATTGCAGCTGCTTCCTCCTTTTAACTGCCAGTGGGGTGGGACTTGATTGGGTGGGGGCTTGGCTGTGTTCTGATTGGGTGGGGGTGTGTTCTCATTGGTAGGGGTTTGGCTGTGTTCTGATTGGTTGGGGGTTAGCCGTGTTCTGATTGGTTGGAGGCGTGTTCTGTTCAGGTGGGGGCTTGGTTGTGCTCAGGTTAGTCTTAGTTGCTGGGGGATTTGAGCTGGTGAGTTGTGATCTTGCTGTTTGGCTTCGAGTTCGTGGTCCTTCTGCATCTTCATAGTGGGTGTCGGTTTGCTTCATGTATGGCTCGGAGGGGTTTGAAGTGGGTAGTGATGCAGCTGCCGTGCAGCTTCTGGTCCATGGTCGTGTCTCATCTTCTGAGTGGGTGGGAGTCTGTTTTCTACATGGAAGTGTGGTGGTGGCATCTTGTGTGGCTCTCATGGGTGTGGGTCTGGTGTCCTTCTTCATGTTAGTTACTCGTCTGTTCATGAGGGCGGGTTTCCAAATGGCTGGAAGGCGGGAGGTGTCATCTCGTTTGTTCATGCTGTGTGGGCGTTTTTCTATCTCTATGGCTTCTCTGATTATTCTGCTGTTGAAGTGTTCAGTTTTGGCGATAGTTCTGGTATTTTTAAAATCAATTTCATGTCCTGTGGCTTTGAGGTGTTGGACCAGGGAAGAGGTTGTTTCTTCTTTTTTGATTGAGTTCTTATGTTCTTCAATGCGTGCACTTATTCTTCTGTTAGTTTGTCCAATGTATGTGGTAGGGCAGGCAGTGCAGGGGATTTCATATACTCCTTGGTTTTCTAATTCGATTTTGTCTTTGGGGTTTCTTAGGATGGTGGATATTTTTCTGTTTGTGCAGAATGCTGTTTTGATGTTGTGTTTTTGGAGGATCTTGCTAATTTTGTCTGTAGTGCCTTTTATATATGGGAGGAGGGCTTTGCCGTTTTCTTGTTCTCTGTCTTGGATTTTGGTTGGGGTTTCTTTTTGGATTAGGTGGGTAATCTTCTTTCTTTGGAATCCATTGGCTGCAAGTACGTTGGTGAGAGTGTGTAGTTCGGTTTTTTGGTGTTGTTCATCGGCTAAGCATAAAATCATACCCAGAGAAAAATCATCCAGATGCCCCAAGCTTTATGGTCTCCCCAAAATACACAAAGAAGGAACCCCACTCAGACCAATAGTCAGCTCCATAGGCTCACCTCTACAAAACCTAGCCAAATTTCTCGCCAAACAACTACAACCTTATGCAGAATCCATCAACTCACACGTAAGAAACTCATTCCAATTCATCGAGATCATAAAGAAACAAAACTTACAACCTAGCGACCTACTAGTAAGCTTCGATGTCATATCCCTCTTCACCCAAGTGCCAATAAAAGAAGCCTTGACAGCCATCCAAAACAAATACAACACCCCCCAAGCACATCCTAGATCTAACCAACCACTGCCTATCCAATACATACTTCACCTACAATGGACAAAAATACAAACAAATAGAAGGAGCACCCATGGGATCACCCCTCTCACCTGTCATCGCAAACCTCTACATGGAACACTTTGAAACACAAGCTCTAGAAAATACGACCACAAACCCAAACTCTGGCTCAGATACGTAGATGACACCTTCATAATCTGGCCACATGGGAAAGAAAACTGAACAACTTCCTCACACACACCTCAACAGCCTACACCCCAAAATACAATTCACCATGGAAACAGAAGCCAACAACCAACTTCCTTCCTAGATGTCTTGGTATACAAAAGATCCAATGGCTCCCTAGGACACACCATCTACCAGAAGAAAACACATACTAACCGCCATCTACATGCACACACCACTCCAGCACAGATCAATTCGTAGCCAAGAAACTGATCTCCAGAACAAAATGCTTAATGGATTCAACACCAAAAACCGAACACTCTCACCAACGACTTGCAGCCACCAAAGAAAGAAGATTACCCACCTAATCCAAAAAGAAACCCCAACCAAAATCCAAGACAGAGAACAAGAAAACGGCAAAGCCCTCCTCCCATATATAAAAGGCACTACAGACAAAATTAGCAAGATCCTCCAAAAACACAACATCAAAACAGCATTCTGCACAAACAGAAAAATATCCACCATCCTAAGAAACCCCAAAGACAAAACTGAATTAGAAAACCAAGGAGTATATGAAATCCCCTGCACTGCCTGCCCTACCACATACATTGGACAAACTAACAGAAGAATAAGTGCACGCATTGAAGAACATAAGAACTCAATCAAAAAGAAGAAACAACCTCTTCCCTGGTCCAACACCTCAAAGCCACAGGACATGAAATTGATTTTAAAAATACCAGAACTATCGCCAAAACCGAACACTTCAACAGCAGAATAATCAGAGAAGCCATAGAGATAGAAAAACGCCCACACAGCATGAACAAACGAGATGACACCTCCCGCCTTCCAGCCATTTGGAAACCCGCCCTCATGAACAGACGAGTACCTAACATGAAGAAGGACACCAAACCCACACCCATGAGAGCCACACAAGATGCCACCACCACACTTCCATGTAGAAAACAGACTCCCACCCACTCAGAAGATGAGACACGACCATGGACCAGAAGCTGCACGGCAGCTGCATCACTACCCACTTCAAACCCCTCCGAGCCATACATGAAGCAAACCGACACCCACTATGAAGATGCAGAAGGACCACGAACTCGAAGCCAAACAGCAAGATCACAACTCACCAGCTCAAATCCCCAGCAACTAAGACTAACCTGAGCACAACCAAGCCCCCACCTGAACAGAACACGCCTTCAACCAATCAGAACACGGCTAACCCCCAACAAATCAGAACACAGCCAAACCCCTACCAATGAGAACACACCCCACCCAATCAGAACACAGCCAAGCCCCCACCCAATCAAGTCCCACCCCACTGGCAGTTAAAGGAGGAAGCAGCTGCAATCTCACATTACTCTGAGAAGCACAGAGCCGGAGACAGAAGCCTGAAGATGATGAATGAGACTTCATCGAAACGCGTTGCCTAGATACTTCAATCTTCGCGGGAGAAAACCCGAACAACCAAAGATCCACATACAAATACCATGAGAACCTCAGAAAACATATATATATATATATATATATATATATATATATATATATATATATATATATATATATATATAAATTGTGTAAACAGCATATTTCTAACCTTATACATATGTTCCTCTACACAAAGAAACTATATAGGAATACTATAACATTAGAAATAGTTTGTTCAGGTAGGCTGAAAGGAAGTAAAAATAAATTACATCAGTGGTAACAAATGACCATCAGCTTGTAACACATGCTCATTCTTCATGAATTCTAGAATTACTAAAACAATATGTAAGTGAAATCAAATAGCAGTACAGATAGAAAGTTAAATATTCCCACTGCAAATTTCACGTGATGCTCTGATCATAGAAGGGTAACTACGTTCACATAGAAAGTGGCTTGGCCTTACTTATATCTCCTATTCTCTGACAAAATAAAATCTCTATATCAGGGATATTTTTTGTCATAGAATAGGAGAATTTGCTCTTTCCCATTCAATCTAAGCCAGTATTGTCAACCTAAGCCATGGATAGCAGGTCAGTTTAGGAGGGGACCAAGTAGAAAATATGGTATCTTCGTTCTGTTATCTAACAGAAGTGATTGACCAAAAGGGCTTGGAGAAAAACAGATGGACTTTCCCATCCCTCAGTCAGTCTTTTGTTTCTCTCCAATTATTTTATGCAGAAAGAAATAGAAGAGAGCCACAAAAGCATACACCCATTCTACTCCCAGATGAGTAAGAACTTTTAACAGCTGGAGCTACAATTAAAAAAAAAAACAGCAATGGATATGGTGATCTTGTGTTACTATTATTAGCAGGCAAGATCTACTTGCGTCTTCCTTGCGAGGGAGTGTATGTGTTAACTTTAATAAAGAATAATACATTTCATTTAAATTAAAGTTAATGTTTACTAACTTCAAGCAAAAGTATACTCAATTTCTATTTTTTTTCATGCCAAGGAAAAATTATCTCAATTGGGGAGCATGGTTTTGAGAAGCTTCAGGAACTATAAATAGTTTCCTGGTATGTATTCTGACTTCTGTTCTGTATTCAGAAATGACCAGAATGGCATTAGACATAGATACCAGAAAAAATTCTGCTACAGGTCAGATGGCAAAGATTCTGACAAAATCCAGCCACAGATAAGTATGTTTAAGACTTGTTGATTTCAGGGAGTTAAGCATGAGGTGCTGCTTGTCTTCTACTGAGAAGATGGATAAAATATTGACTAAACTGACTGGAGAGCAATGGGTTATTCCACGATTGCTCTCTAGCAATCCATGCATGGATGACCCAGGAGGTGGTTAGCACTTATCAAGTTTAGTTGCCACCAATCTTGCATGAACCTACCCAGTCCTCTTTTGGAATTGGTCACATTGAATATCTGCATGACAACACCTGGCAGCAAATTTCACAGATGAACAATAAGCCAGGTGAACAACTATCTCCTATCAGCCATGATCCATCATCCAGTAGATAGGGTTGGGTTGTGAGAGAGGGGGAAAGAAGTTTTTGCATCCACAGTGTCTATGCAGGCATCATTTTATATTTTCTCTCTTTTAACTACCTTCATTTCAAGCCGCAGTTGCTGTCATCTTTTCTTGCCAGGGAGATAATGAACTTCCTAATCATTTGGGTTGCTCATACTTGTATCTTCTAGTTCAATGATAACTTTCTTATGATGTGATAACCAAAATTCTCCAGAATAAATATAGACTCACCACAGGTTTTCTGATGGGGTGGGATGGTCTATTAACGCCTGGTGACTGCCTGGATTAGTTCCTGTAGTTTCAATAAAGGAGAATATTTGTAGCTCAGGATTCAGCGGTCCTTGATGCTCTTTGAGCTTGGCTGTTTTCTTTCAAACATTTTATTACCCAAACTAGGTAATATCATCAGCGCTAGTAAGGAGTGGGGTTTGCTCTCAGTTTATATTCTAGTGGCTTGCCCTGTCAGTGTTTGTAGGAATGCCCAAAAAACCTCCTAGATCACTCCCACCAACACTGACAGGGCAAGTGCTACCTAGTTTGGATAATGAAATGTTTGCAAGAAAACAACCAAGCTCAGAGAGCACCGAGGACATCTCCCTATAGTTTTCTTGACAATTTTGGGGAGTGGTTTGGTATTTGCTTTTTCCTAGGGCTGGGGGCGGGGAGGGGGAGAGAGAGAGAGACTATACTATTGTTCTAGTATTCATATCATTATTCTTGTCATCCATTATATTACACCGTGGCACTTCACTGCATGTCTCTCCTGATTCACCTCAAGTTTGCGTGAGCCTGCTGCCAGTATACCATCAATTAAGGAATGTTTTATTAATCTCCTTCCTACTGTGAACAATAATGGTGCTTTGTATTGTTTTGTAATTTCTCGACTTTTACCAGATCCCACAAAGCTGTCATATTTCATTTCTTAAAAACTGGTTCAATTTGGAGATCATCTGTATGAATTATGGTGCTGCCCACACCCCACCAGCCAGCTTTGTTTTTCTTATAAACTTAACTCCTCTCAGGCTTAACATGATTCTATAGAGCAAAGCATATGGGGAAGGGCTAAAAATACAGTAAAAGATGAAACATTTTGCAAATATTCACCTGGCCCTGAAATGTTAATAAATTCTCTGAATAGACCTGGGTATCTGTGCTTGAAAGGCCTCTTTGTTAAAGTGCAAAAGCAAGGATAGAGATGACTTCTGAGAAAGACTCCTCTTTTAGCTGACTTGAACTCAGCAGAAGCAACCCAGGCATACAACGGAGCTTAGCTAATTAAACATCTTTATGATATTGCACAGTAGATTGAAATCATTTCCATTGTTGGATTGACCTCTGTCAAAATAAGGGTATATAGTCAGCCTCCTTTTATACCATACTTTGGAAACTTAAACTAAGCACCCCAAACTTTTTGTATGGATCAACTTTACTTTGTGATATGGCTATTGATTGTTGATGTATATTCAACATTCCTGCTTTGAGAAAAGCACCCTCCTCTTTATAATGTGTCCTCTTCCCTCCTTCCTTCAGATTCGGAGCAGCAGGAATTAGTGATACATCCCTTCCCCACAGTCTTCATATGACATAGCCGCTATTTCAGATTTCTCCTTCTCCTTCCAGCAATAAAGTGTCCTCCAATCAATCAGAATAAAGCTGGAAGGGACCTTGGAGGTCTTCTAGTCCAATCCCTTGCTCAAGCAGGAGACCCTATACCATTTCAGGCAGGTGTCCAATCTTTTCTTTAAAATCTGCAGGGATAGACCACCCATGATTTCTGGAGGCAAGCTGTTCCACTGGTCAATTTTCCTCACTGTTAGTAAGTTTCTCCTTAATTCCATTGCTTCTCTCCTTGATTAGTTTTCATTCTTTGTTTCTGGTGCTTGTCTTGCCCTTGGTGCAAATAAGTTGGCCCTTATTATTTGTCAATAAGTTGACGCATAAGCACAAGTAGCTTAGCTCTTTAACTCACAAGTAGTTAGTAAAAACAGGAAAGAAGAGCTAGTGACCAGTAGGGCCAATAAAGTCTAGCATAGGCTCCCTGAAGATATAACTGACACGTGTAGTTGAAATAGCCCAGAGGAGTTGAGTGGACTTTGGTAAATAAATATATCCCATCAAAAGTATCCCACATATAAGCTGTACCCAACCTAATGAAGGATTCTAAATAGAATATACTGTACCTATTTTATTCTATTGACTATGTCTCCTTAGAATCCATGCTATAGATTCCGCTCAGATGCTGAAAACAACTTAATTTGCAATACTGTGTCAACTCATAAATCATTACTATGCCTGTTTCCAAGTTGCCATAAGAAGGAAGGGGGAAAAGCCTGAGGAAGCAGTGTGGCAGATGAAGGCCAGAAGCACATTCTACACTTCTCTTGTGGAGACTGTAGCCTAGGCTACTCGATCTTCTGCCCACGAAAATCCTTCATTGTAGAGTGTGATTGATGGCACTTAGCCCGTGAATATGTTTTGTTGGAGAATCTGATTTATGACACACCCAGGGGGGTGGGAGGAAACAGGGTCATAGGTGATAGTAAATTAATGCCTCAGAGTTGGCTTCATACAGTTAATGCCAGACATGTTGCTCCTAATACATTTTTTGGATTCTTTTGAAGCTTGGCTCAAGGTTCATGATTTAGTTAGGGCAATCGTTAGAACCCTGACATACTGCTGGACTCAGTATGACTACATGGAGAAGTATTTAGTTGCAGGAGTTTTCCCCATTGTAGCTTCCTGTCTACTGATTATTACCAACAGGAAACAGAACTTGTAATGTTATAATGTTAGAGTGACTTTCTCTGGATTTGTTTCATATTGACTACATTTCTACATGCCTATTTTATCAATATAGAGTCATTGCACATTGCTAAATATCAAGGTATATGACTCTATTTAGACAAATAGAACTATCTATTCTGTTCTCTTCTGATATGTTTCTGGAATCTTGGCTGATCCCTCCTGGATGAAAAATTGCTCATTTCCTTCCAGAGAATTATCTATCAATTTGTTTATTATTATATCAATTTATTTATTTCAGTGCAGAATATTTTATTTTAGAAAATCCAAGAGCAAGAGAGTTATATGCAAGCTGCCAAATTAAATCTAGTACCTTTTTCTGTTAGGATTAAAGAATCGTAGGGCTGGAAGGGACCTTTGAAGTCTTCTAGTCCAAGGTAATGACCTTATACCATCCTGGGCAAATGCCTGTCCAGTCCTTTTTTAAAAAAAACCTTCACTGATGGAACACCCACAACTCAGGAAGTCAAGCTGTTCCGCTGTTTAATTGACAGTCAGTTCCTCAGAATTATTGTTTGTTGCTGCTGTTGTTACGAACGGAAGAGTCTATTAATGACAAAGAAGACAGAGAGAAGGAGAGAGCGGTTATTATTTTATAAACCATAAGACAAATTATGGTTCCATGAAGTTAATCTCCTGCCTTTCTTTTTATAGAGTATAGTTTTATTAAGTGTCTTTTAAAAAAGAAATAACTCATAGTGATGTTTCTGAACCATTTTGTCTATTACCACAGAATAATTTATTTCTTCTATAAGGGTATAATGCAATATTGTAGGCATTGCTGAGTTAGAACTGCTTGCTAATTTTGCAGACAGATATACTTACTTGCAGATAGTTCTTGGTTAATAACTGGGACTGGAATTTCCATTGTTAAGCAAAATGCACTGTCATGTGACCACATAGCAACAGCAATCTTGGCAATCCTAGTTGCTATCATTGATTAAATCCCACCTGTTCGTTAGGTGAGGAACCACCCAATCCAAGCCATTCCTGGCTTGGTCCCGCCCACCCCACGTTTCAGGAGGGCAACACATTAACTTCTTTTCAACTCCTCCCCCATCCGCCCCACCTCTGCCCTTCTGGCCACCCTGCACTCTGCCACCTCTGCTGCCCTGCACTCCAGTGCCTGCAGCTCCTTTCCAAATTACACACAGACTTTTTGTCAAGCTTTGGAGGGTTTGAAAGCTTCATGAGGCCACACATGATTTGTACCATGGCTCAGGAAGAAGGCTTACTACAGCCAGCAGTTGCCCGTGAAGGGCCAGGCTGGACACGCTTCATGAGCTTCTGGGGACAGCAGCCAGCAGGGCGGTAGAGTGCAGGATGGACCAAAGGACAAAGATGGGGGAGGAAGAGTGAAGGGAATTGAAGCACCCCTGTGATCCTAAGTGGAAGTGGATATCCAAGTGGTATTGCAACGGCCATAACTTCCTTTCATTCAGTACCACCATAACTTTAAATGGTTCCTGTATTTTTGAAATGTTTTTAAAATCCAGTATGTAGCCACTATGGCTAGTGACTACATACCTGATTTTAAAGTAGCGTGTAGCCATTAGAGGTGACATGATAGCAGTGTTTCAATGTCTAAGGGGTTACTGCAAAGAAGAAAGGGGTCAACTTATTTTCCAAAGCACCTGAAGGCAGGACAAGAAGCAATCGATGGAAATTAATCAAGGAGTGAATCAGCCTAGAACTAAGGAGAACAGTCAATCCCTGGAACAGCTTGTCTCCAGAAGTTGTGGATGCTCCAACACTGGTGGCTTTTAAGAAGAGATTAGACAATCATTTGTCTGACATGTTATGGGGTCTTCTGCTTGAGCAGGGTATTGGACTAGAACAGTGGTCGCCAACCAGTGGGCCGGGGACCACTGGTGGTCCACGAGAAAATTTTGGTGGTCCGCAGAGAATTGTCACCCCCAAAGCACCCCCCAAAGCAATTAATCCAGGCTGTGGGGGAACAGAAGGCTTGCATCGCTTACATTGCGAACAACATGAGGTAGTGAGGGGACAGGGGAAAGGGCAGAGGGGGGAACTTGCCCCACTTGCCCCATGCGCCTGGCCTGGCCAGTGGGCTGCTTCTTTCCACTTCTTTCTTTTTCTGCTTTTGGCTGCACACAAGGAAAGCAGCAAAAGTCTTTCTTTCTCTCCCCCCAAACTCTGCAGAAATGAGTCTTTGGGACCCTGCAAGGCATCTTGCTCCAAGAGACTGCGCTGGCATGACAAGTCTCACAAAGACTCATTTCTGATGGAGTTTGGGGGAGAGAAAGAAAGACTTCTGCTGCTGCTTTCCTTGCATGAAGCCAAAAGTCTCTCTCTCTCCCTCTCTCTCTCTCTCTCTCTCTCTCTCCCCTGCAATCCCAAATAAAGAATGATCAATCGGTAGGAAAACAGGATGGGGGATTTTCCTGCAGGCTTTTGGGGGGATTTTCCCAGGGTCTCTTGTCCATAGGATTTAAAATTATGAGTTTAGTGGTCTCTAAGGTCCAAAAGGTTGGTGACCCCTGGACTAGAAGACCTCTAAGGTCCCTGCTAATTCTGTTATTCTGCCACCCACATAGAGCACATATCAAATGTCACAGGGTTGGAGTAGTGTCCTTGGCATTTACTACCAACGATACAGGATCCCCCGAGTTGGAAATAAAAAGAAAGTCTAGGGCTTGCCAGATCTAGGCTGCAAAAATCTAGGTGCCCATGAAATGGCAACAAAGAGATAAATAAAATATTATTTTTTTCTTGTCATCCCATGGTCTGCAGCACAATCTGGTAGCCTTGGGTGGCCATTTTCCACCTGACAAGAGATACTGCTGACAAGATTTCCTAAGGAAACTAAATGAATAAAAAGAACCAATCTTCTCAACTCCATTTATAGTTTATCTTACTTCAAATATTTTATCTTAATCTTCTTTTATAATCTAAATTAGACATAAAGCAAACAAAAAAGGGATAGGGGATGAGAAGGAAAAGCTCTCAACATTAAAAATCCTTGTAAAAGCCAGTTCTGAAATGGAGCCTATCAAAGCTTTTTGCTGAGCCAACGAAAGTGGTCTTGTTTCCCGTCTTTTTCCTCACCTGGAGCCTTTTCCAGCTTGCTCCATTACTCTGTTTTTAACGATGATTTTCACCTATTAGAAGTAGCAAATAAATGATAATCATCTTGCTTTACTTTCTTATTTCTCAATATAAAGTATAGGTAGCCCTCAACTTATGACTAGTTGTTTAGTGACTGTTTGAAGTTACGATGGGCCTCCCCAGAGCTATTTAACCACCTGGTTTTGATGTTTCAATCCCCTTTCCCATCTGCAGTCTTGTAATTGCATTTTGGGCACTTGGCAATCAGCCCACATTTACAGCTGTTTGCAGTATCCCATGGTGTCTGGCGTGAAAAATCACATCTACATGTGGTTCCAGTTTATTGCTGATTATGCCTATGCATAGGAATCTTCTCAACTAACAATTAGCACCTGGTTAGGTTGGACTTAGTTCACTTGCGGCTATGTAGGGATTGTGGGCTGATCCCTCTTGACTCTGCCCCCAGGTTCTGGAATGGCTTTTCCCACATCTCGTCACATTTTATGTGAACTTGCCTTTACTTCCAATTTCTGGCAACAAAAGCCCATCAGCTAAATGAGTTTGTTTCACAGACACTGCAAGAAAGATTGTAAAATCAGGTATGGTACAATGATGCCCATTTTACTACCACCATTTACAACCATAATACAGGCTCAATTATAGTCATAAATTGAGGACTATCTGTGCATTACTCACTGGCCCCAAATCCAGTTAATGATAGTGGATCCCTCTAAATAATTTAGCATCAATTTTGGAGGAGGGAATAGGATCTTGGATTATTCTGCAAATTTGAATGCCACTCAGTAGATTTTATAATTTTTACAATTTTGACGGAGGTGGTATTCAGCAGGTTCTGACCAATTCTGGAGAACCGATAGCGGAAATTTTGAGTAGTTTGGAGAACCAGCAAATACCACCTCTGACTGGCCCCACCCCCATCTATTCTCTGCCTCCTGAGTCGCAGCTGATCAGCTGGGTCTTCTTTTGTTGCCCTGCACAGACCAACGGAGCTGGAAAGCAGGTTAGTGGGGTGAGGATTTTGTAGTAACCTTCGCCCAGGAGTGGGGAGGGAATGGAGATTTTACAGTATCCTTCCGCTGCCATGCCCACCAAGCCACACCTACAGAGCCAGCAGTAAAAAAAAATTGAATCCCATCATTGAATTTTGGCATATAGAGGTTGGAAGTTATCCAGCAAATCTTAGAAAATAAGAAAACAAGGAACATAAATGCAAAATCCATAGCTGGGCAGTATTTATTATGGTAAAATCAAACACTACAAGGAGATGTGCAATATTGTAAGTCCTTCATACCTCTTCATTAAGCACCACGTAGATTGGAAAAGAAGAAGAAAAATGTGGTCACCAAATTTGAAATTTAGACTTAGACCGAAGGTTGAGGTTTTAATGAGAAAAGTGCTATGCTTTTAGCACTGCATTTTTAATATGAATAATGCAACAATATACAGTGCTTTTACAGCAAGACTGAGCTGTTCTTTTTCCTAGTATCCTTATTTTATATGTAGAAAATACTGGCTCTAACATTTAGACAAGTTTGAATGCAGGTTGAAGAGACTCACCAGATTAAAAAGCAGTTTTTTGCAGAATATTTTATATTTTTATTTATATTTTATGCAGAATTGTTATGTATTGTTAGTTAGATATAAGTTTTAATAGTTATTTCAAATATTGTGAACATTCATACTATATTTTATAGTAATTAATATATGTTATATTTTGATTTTATAATTTGATTGTTATATTAATTTTTATATATATTTTATTGTTTTGTATTGTGCCTTATATGTGCATATAAAATTACTACTACAGTTACAGGTGGTCCTCGATTTACAACAGTTCATTTAATGACCAAAGTTACAAGGACACCGATAAAAGTGACTTATGACCATTTTTCACACGTATGCCCATTGAGTAGCCCATGGTCACGTGATTTATATTCAGATGCTTGACAACTGATGATGGTTGCAGGGTCCTGGTATCACATGATCACTTTTTGCAACCTTCTGACAAGCAAAGTCAATGGGGAAACCAGATTCGTCTAACAACCTTGTTACTAATTTAACAGTGATTCAGTTAACACACGTGGCAAGAAAAATCATAAAATGGGGCAAAATTCACTCAACAAATTTGTCAATTAGCAACATAAATTTTGACTCAATTGTGGTCGTAAGTTGAGAAATATCTGTATAACTCTTAAAAACTAAATTCCACGTGGCAATGAGGCTTTCAACAGCCTTCCTTGACAACATGTTGGGAAACGCCCAGCCAGGGAAAGGAGGAGAGGTCTAACAGGAAATTAGCCTTGAATCATTGCAGAACTATAATAGATCACTCACTGCCCCACTAAGCAACTTGGATCCTTATCCATGTTCCCAAGGGAAGACAAGCCATCTGGGATTCCTGTATAAAGAGAATGGGCAGAGTCTGGAGCAAGATAGCAAGGCTCAAGAGCCATACACAGTGCATAATTGAACTTACAAGCATGAATACATTCAAAGGTTATGATTTTTGGGAGGATATATGTATATCATCTTACTTCTCTTGTGCTATTATGACATTAAAAAAACACTGTTAGTTTTGAGAGCAACTAATATATTGTGTGAAACAACAAACACCTTGCCCATTCTTATATACATCTGAGTGGCCTCCCATCTGCTACTTGAGACAGAATTACTTTCAGTTGGAAATCTTTCCACATAAAAGCATATATTGATGGTTAGGCCTGCCTGATGAAGAGAGCCTCATTATCTGATGACTTAAAAATCTTGCCCACACTCCTTATCCACCCAACGGTTCTGCCTGGGCTCAAAAAATAAATAAGAGACTTACCCAGCAGATAGAACTAAAGATCCTCAAACATTTGTTCCAGGGTTTTCAGCAACTAAAAGAAAGGACAGCATAGAAATCGGATTTGGTCTTGTGTGGACCCATTTAGCCCCAGGCCCCCCGCTGCTCAATTTGTAAATATATCTTACAAGATTGTTCTAAAGGTTACATTTAAATTACATGTATGAGTAAGTTAAGCATACAGTACAGATCTTGTCAGTATTAGGAATAAATGGAGCTAGAGGCAAATAATTCAAGTACTTTTCAAGTACAATGTAAGTTCTTGAAAAAAAAACTTTGATGGTTTGATGGTTTTCAATTGATCATACAGCTTTTTAATACTAAACAAATTTATCAGTTTAAAAAATTGAACACCAGTGATATGCCTGAGGGCACTAAGCAAAGACTCCATCCAGGACTTGATACGAAGGATTGCAGCTTTTCCTGGAGAGGTGAACAGATGCAAACTCACCTTTTATTATCATACTACGCTCTGGTTTTATATTTTTTGTTATCATTGGCAGCCTAATTGCATTAAAATGTCAGTCATGCCACTCGATTTCTATTTTCATATTCCTCCCAGCTTCACTAATGGCCAATTCACTTAATGAGTCAGAAGCTTTCTTGTAATTAGTAGTGTCTATGCACAGTGGCAGCTCGCAGTGCTTGCTTCTGTTCAGTAATTCATGACCAACTTGAAAATTATCTAAAGGATTGCTAACTGCTTTTTGTCCTACATGGAAAGAAAATTAAGCTAGCACATTTCAGTACTTGGGTTGGCAGGGTACCAGTGTGTTGTTGACTCTGAGCCTGCTGCTTGTTTAACTGCTGTTTTCACATTATTTTTAGTAGGTACACATTCTGAAGTCCTCTGCAGATGATTGAGTTCAATGGTTAAATTTATGAATACTGAGGAAACCTCTAAGAGATTCACTTACAGCAATTTCATGGTGATCAGTGAGATCTGGGCAAAGCAGTGTTGACTTTTCTATAGCTCTTAGTTGTAGAGAAGCTTTCACCACAAGATGTCTGTGGTCTTGTTAAAACAAATATTGCCTTTTCTGCAGTATGAATTGTCAAAAAAGAGAGAAAAGCCCGATGGTTTAATGACTGATTTCAAGCCAGATTCAAGGAAACCTTGTTTTAGCAGCAAATGACAGACATTTAAAAGTTGTGCGGTATCATGGTATCTGTAGAGATTTCATGTTCTTGTCTTGATTATTCCCTAGTGAATTCTGTTAAATGCCTGCTGCCACTGGATAATAAAGAGACAACTCATCATAACCTTGATCCCAGCTTATTGTACATGTGCTTTGCAAGAAACCATTTGTATAAATCCAGAATACAGTGTTTATAGGTAAAAATGCCATGTAAATCTAAATGCTGTCACTAATTTGCTGAATTAAACCATACATCTTCCCTGGATATGGATTGTGACAGTGGAAAATATTACTGTGGTGAGGCACATATCTGATTGAAAAGTTCTTGCTCATGTAGGAAACTATTAACATACCTGAAAATCTGAATCAACATGTTGTGCAAATATATCAACTTTGCTGTTGCAAACTAAATCGGTACGTGCAAGACAGACCAAGATATTAAATTACTTTTACAAGGTTTAAATTACTTTTACATATAGCTCTAGAGCATTTTCTTTTTTATACTTTCTAATGCAATTTCTGTTTATGGGCTTAAGATTCTGTGCATCCATCTGTTCATCCATCAGCATAACCATTCTCTGAATAAATTTTATTATGGTGGGATATGCCATGAGTTGCAGGGGAAAGGGGTGGGGGGACAATGTACCTCTGTGAGAAAGGCAGTCAGGTAGTCCACCCCTTCCTTCCTCCTTCCTGCTCATTTGGTGCGGGCTGCACCATGCTTTCTAATGCACACATAGAAGTACCCAAGGATTCAAACTTGAGGGAGAGTCTAATCAGACATTAACACAGAGCCATAAGCAATAACAGTTACCTTCTATAATCAATAAAGGCATTGGCGAGATAGGAGATGCTGTTGAGGATCTGTACTTGTGTTTGTAAGTACTTAGATCTACATGGAAGCAAATAGGCCCAGTTTAGCTCCAATAAGATGGAGTGACTGTGCGGAAGCCTTCTGACGCCAGAGAAACTCCATCTTTAATTCTAGGTGACTTAATTCTAGATGTTTTTGTGCTTGAACAATAGGAGCTGTATAAGGAATTCAGGAAGGCTTGTTTTTCTCCCAAAAGTGATTAGGGGGTTTATAATAAACACTACTAAATATTTTTAAATACCCTGTAATATATTGCTTTGCAGATGCTATTTCATCAAACTGTATATTGTAAAAGTAATAATTTACTGACATGTATAATCAAATGTAAATAGTCAGATTGAGTCAAAGAAAAGGTTGAGGGCTGCATACTGACTGTGTGCTGTTTTTCTTCAAGGCAGCATCGTAGTGGTCACATCACCGAAATGAAGTCTATGCATGGCTGCATGCAATCCAACCACATATATTTTATGACACAGAAATTGTTGTCTAAAGCCAAATCACATAGAGCTAAGGAATTATTTTAAAAAATCTAGAGATAATATTTGCTGCATCAGTTTTACAACACTCCTAGTAGCGACGATGGAAAACCTCAGAGCACTCCATTCACCAAAGATGGGTTTTCCCCTTTTTCACAATGGAATTTATTCTTTAGAGACTTCCATTGGAGAATGCATTGAAAACTCAGTGAAAATGTAAAGAAGAATGAAAGCATAACCCTACATATCCAATTAAGCACAGCAAACAGTTCGGAGGATTAGAGTACAATTGATTTCCCATGCAGGGCAAAGTATGTCACATATCTGCCCAACCCAATAACATCTAAACCAATATGCCTTTGAATTCATCCCTCATAATATTCATACTATTTATGAATGCATCTGTATATTAGGTAATATAAGCAGCCCAGTTCTAATGTGGAAATCTCATAAATCCAACTACCATTATATCATGGAAGAACACCATGGAAATTAACTATCTCAGACCTCCATGAAGAAAGGAAACAAAAATTGGTATAATGAATACACAAGTATAATTGTGACTACACTAAGGTGAATATGAGTTGTCAGGACTGAGGGGGAAATGTTGATTTTCATGGGGCAAAACTAGTATGTCCCAGAAATTCATATATTCTGGATTTAACCGATTAGCTTATCTAGGCAGAGTGGGAGTGCTTGTATGTGCAAAGCCAGAGCCATATGGAACCACACTGCAGGCTTTCTTTTCTGCTTTGCTTAGACAAGCCAACAACCTGGTGTTCTGCACTGTGAGCAGTGCCAATATACTTGCACAGACAAAACTGGAACCCCTGTCAGCTTGCTTGTCACGACAGAATTCAAACAGCAGTCCAGCAATTCTTTCATCACATTTTCTTTTTCAATTCTGTAGATTCCTGTTCTCTTTTTATTATTGCTTCATTCCTTCCATTCAAGTTAGCTCTTTTGTGCTAGCGCCATTGAATGTCATGGCAACATTTTGCCATAAAGTAAACACCATGTTATGAATTTATGTTTAATGGTACACTTCCTGGCAAATGCCAAACACTTTCAGATACATATTAAGTGCTTATAATTGAAACAATCTGTTGATTTGAGTCTGCTTTAAATTTTTCTCCGTCCATAGTTACAGCAAAATATTTAGCATTATTATCATTTTCAGACCACCATTATCCTGAGAAGTTGTTTAATGCATCACATGACATACATTTACTATTTAGGATCAGACTAAGAAAAGAAGCCAGTTTTGTAAGTTTTCTTAAGATGGCTTTGTTCAGTATTGATTAGGTGGCGTTCAAAATGAAATAGACCCATCCTGTTTTGCTTAGAACTGTTTCAGCTATCTGAAAAATGGGAGTGGGAGAGGAAGACACATTACTGCATGATCGAATGGTCCATATGTATTTCAATTATGGGCAATGGTTTGTGAATCAGGGAGGCTCTTGATTATGAAGAAAAGAATGACAAGTCCTGTTTAAATGTCTGTCTGTACAAATCCTATTTGAAATTAGTCTCCATGTGATATTTAAGGTTTATAGTGTAACTATTAATACATAATCTGTACCCAAATTTTCAACATCTATACCTCATATGTACATTATTGGATTAAGGTGAGCAAAGTTCTGTGACCAAGGGCCACATGGGTGGGAATGCAACACACATTTGGGTAGCACTGTTTTTTCCCAGGTGTTTGGGGGGTTTCTTTTTTCTTTAGGATTATGATCTGCTTTTTTTTTTTTAGCTAGCAATATGATTTTCCATCTAAAAAGAGCAGGAAACTGGGCCATCAGTTTTCCATTGTTATCCTCAGAAGGGACTCAAAGGGCTTCAGGAAGGCAATTAAGGATCACCACTCTTTAGATGATATTCATCCATCATAATTTATATTTGATATTAGTATTGAATTTGATTCTTTTGATGTTAGCCAAATGCCAGTTAGTATTTATTTATTAAACTTTTAATGTATTTTTCCATAATGAAAAAGTGTGCCAAGAGTCTGAAGTGACACCACATTTTCGTAAAGCTTGGCTGTAATGCTGTACTGAAATCCAGGGGTCTCTTCCCTCCGTTTCAGTGATTGATGAATCTTGCAATTTTCCTGGTATTCAACAATATTTCAGTCATTCACACTTCCATCCAATCTTCTAACATTTTTAGAAATGTCAGATCACAGTTGGATTCAATAGCATATTATCTTCTTTGAGGTGAGGGGGCATCCTAATGAAATCTGTGACTGTCTTCCTCAGAGATCCCTGCTTAAATTAACATTTGTATCAGCTGTGGGACAACCGAGGCCAAGGAAATTTTGGAATGTAATCAAAAGTAGGAACTCTGATTACTTTTTGTGTGGCTTCAGGAAATGAAGTGATTGCTGTGGACTGGAAAGGGCTAAAAGATGTGGACCAGATCAACATGGACAGCACCAGCTCACTTCATGGAAGCAGCATCCACAGACCGTCTACTGAGGTGAGCATTCATTCCACGTGATAGAGAAGAGAGCACTCAAGAATCTTCAGCAAAGAGAAATCCCCAATCAAAACCACAGAAACAAGTATGTTCTAGGATGAAGATCCAGGATCTTTCAAACAGTCAAAGGGGGTGGGGTTGTTTTATTGTAGACAATGATGGGGGTGTGTGTGAATTTTTGTTTTAACTTGATATAGATTGGCAGAAAATAAAATAATTCTTTGGAATTTGAATCCAGTAAGATTCTAGAACTATTAGCTGTCAAAAACATTTTGGCAGTATTCCATGAAGTGCCTAGGATAGATCCTTATCTGTGAATTTTTTCTAATGAGTACCGGTGAGATAAAACCACTCATGTTCTCTATACAGTATCCTCTTGTATTCTTGTGATCATGCAGAGAATTTTCTCCTTTTGCTATAGAATCTCTATTCAGTTCAGGCCATTTAATGATTTGGTAGTAAGTCTTGTGCATCAGGTATGGCGAGCCCTGGTCTTCTAGAGGCCTCTGATAATTTGTTTCCTCCTGGCACTCAGCTAAGAACCAGACTGGATTGAGTATTGTTATGTTGGAGTAGAAGATGCAGGAAGTGCCCTGTCTTTTTAATCACATAACAGTCAGCCTGCCAACTAGTAAACAGCAGAATTTCAGTGGGGAAAACAGCACACTATATGCTTTCCTTTCTGCTATGCAACTCTCCCCACAATAGTTGGATGATTTACACAGATAAAAGCTGTTTCTAGGTCCAATCAATTGCAGGAGGGAAAACATAATCAGATCTCAGGGTACCTGAAGAGGTTCAGACTTTCCAAGCCCATGTACTGAAATTAGGGTTAAGGAAAAACATAGGAGTTGGTTCTTTGTGTATATGTGTTTTCATTATCCATCAGCATAGAGTAGATGGCTTCAGATGGATTACCCTTCTTGCATAACTTTGTTCGATTCTTTGATAATTGTATGTGGCCTACTTATCTAATAGGGTGTATGAAGTGAAATTTAATGAGCTTTTTGGAATAGATAAATGCTATTCAAGCATGTCATTTTAGTTTTTATGAAACTGCTGCAGACAGATGGGAGCATGTTGATATATGCTTACTTAGACTGTGACTTCAGAAATCTCCCTTCGGGGGATTTTGGCTATTCAATGTGATAACCATTTGAATGGTAGGAGAATTGGCTCAGGTGGTTCCATTTTTCTCCATTGTTAAATTTTCTACTGGCATCTCATGGACCTCTGTTATAAAATAATTATTGGACTACGCAGAGCTTTGCCTTCATTCAGATTCAGTGGCCCAATAATTAAACCAAACTGGTCTTGTCTATTTTGACCATTACCTTCTCTTGATGCCAGACAGCAATTTTCTTCGGTACAGTTACCAGAACCTCTTTTAATTTGAAATGTGCTGGGCAGAAGTTCTTAAGAGTAAAGTGTGACTTCACCCATTTTTCTTAAAGGACATGGACAGATTGTAATAAAAATATTTAATATTTAATCTTAGAATCATTATATAGACAAACATTGCCAAACAACTATGGAAAACTATGCTTGAAAGCAGGCTTAACAGCACATTTTATTGGTTAAATTTGCATGAAACCAGGTGTGGGATTCTACCGGTTCTGTCCACTTTTGTAGAACCAATAGCTCTGAAGACCAGCAGACATAGAACCAGTTCTGTGTCTGCTGCTGTTTTGGCCCACCCGCCTACCCAGGCTCTTATCTAACCTTTATTTCCTGTGTTTTCAACCACAGCTGCTTTGCGTGACACAGCTGTGGTTGAAAAAGCAAGAAAAAAGTGCCCACGTGCAGCTCTGCTCATCTGTCCAGGCAGCTAGATGACGATGATATACACCAAAATCGGTAGTTACACCGGTCAGATCTCACCCCTGCATGAAACCCCCATGTTTTCACATGCATATACAAATGCAACTCTAGGTAAGGCTATGTTGCTTGAGACAAGACGCATGTGGTGCTGGAAAAGGTTTTCTAAATGTTCAGGAATGTACCATATTCCTATATAGGTGGCTTCAGATCCATCCAGGAAGCAAAGTGGACCTCCTATGATGAGCTAATGACATTGCTGGGTACTTTCCATCATACTAGTAAATCCAGCTTCCTCATGTTGCAAGTGTTACTCTTAAGACAATGGCAGACAGTGCTTACCCTTCAGTGCCATCAGCTAATTGTTGGAGGACTCAGAGGGATTTCTGAGGAAATGTGAAGCCATATCAACTAATGATCCTAAACTGTTTTCCTGCCAATATACAATCTCAGAAACAATATATGAGACAGCATCTAGGAAACTGAAAGGAAGAATTGAAGAGCTGAGTCAAGAGGAAGAAAAATTCAATTAGACAGAGAAGGATGAAAGAAAAGTATTTATATTAGTAGAGCAAATATTGGGAGGAAAGCTTTTCTATAAGTAAAGTGCCACATCAAAAAAAATGGATGAGTAAGGAAAATAATAAAAGGAACGTAGCTTTCAGGAAGAGTATTTCATCTTGTCAGAACGAAGGGAAGAGGAGCAAAAAGAAAGCTAGAATGGAAGAAGATAAAAAGGGGGAAAGAGAAGATATTTTATTATAGTCATAGTTTCCCCCCTTCTGTTCAGTTGTGTCTAATTCTTGGGGACTTCCTGGACAAGTGCCTGTAATTTTCTTGGCACAATTCTTTGCCATTACCTCCTTCCCACGGCTGAGAGAATGTGACTGGCCCAAGGTCACCCAGCTAGTTTTATGCCGAAGCTTTAGGCAGTTTTATAAATCTATACCTACTTAATCATCTACTGCTGCTATAAATAAGTTTTCAACTCACTGTTTAAATGAACATCTGATAGTATCATTGATGTTCAGTGCCATGGCAGCTTCGATCCTGGAATAATTATATTTTCTCACCACTTCTCAGTTTGCTTTTCCCTCTCCCCAATCTTTATTTATTGTACACTTGCAACCATAACTACTATCAAGAACAGTCTCCCAAAACATGCATCCTGGTCACTGAAATACTTAGTAGAGGAAGCAATAAAACCAACTGCTACAAGAAAGGAAGGTGGTATGGAGAGAGTTTGGGTGTGTTACTAATGCTTTGTCTTCTTCTTATATAGCAAACACGGACAGATTTCTCCTGGGATGGCATTAATGTGAGTACATCCAGCACTCCAGTTGAGTCAGTCTGTCTATGTGAGAGTCTTGAGTGGGTCTTGGTGACCAGTGGTGGGTCCTGAGGTGACCATTAGGGACCCATCTTATTTCTAAATTCTGGGTCATACCTTAGATTGAGCATTTTCCTGCTTCTAGTCCAATTGATACTTTATCCAGAAAAACAAATAATTGATCTGAATGGCAGCTCAGCACACTGAAGATGTGTGTGTTTCAAAGTCAAATTCCAATTATCTAAACATTTTTTCCACAATCCCACAACAGACCCCCCTCAGCAGCAGAAAATCTGATCTGTGAGTGGGTGGCTATTCAAAATCTGCTCTTAAAGTAGAAGGATATTTAAATAACTACTTGCTGGCTGTTTTGAATATGTCTGCCTGGACTCAAGGACAGGCTTTAATTTATATTGCAAACATTTTTATAAGATATTATCACTATCATTTACAATCCAAAAACATCTATTTTAATTACTCCTTTATTTTCATTCTGATTTTTTTTCATAGCATTTTAAAATAATACAGATTTTATCCAAATTATCCAGACTCTCCTAGTTTTGTAAACTGTGTGTATAAATGTATACATAAATGCGAACTCATACAATTTAGTAAAAACAGGACATAAAAATCACCTTTCAATCTGTTCATTAAAAAGTGTAAATGCCATTAAAGAAGTTATGTCCTGTAGTTTTCATCAACAAAAAATTTAAATATCCAGAAAAGAAAACTCATCTACATTATCTACAATCTACAGTTTAAAACTGGAACTCAAAATCATTACATAAACCAAATTCTATGTTAACCACAATATGATGTACTTGGACAACCAAATATGATAAAAAAAAGGATTGCAGGAATTGCTTTGCCAAAAGTCTGCCACAAAATACCCCCAAGACTAATTATCTAAAAGGAAAAAAAAACCTCACACAATAGAGAAAAAAGCAAATATATTCATTCTGTATATCTATGAAGTACACAGTTGGCATTCTGTACATTCTTCAAGAAATAACACTTCTAATAACTGTTTCTCATATGTTCTACGAAGGAGAGGTTGTGATTAAATGGGAGTCATTCATTTAATATTATCACTACTGTCATATAAATTGCTTAGCTCAAACAATAATGAACTACTGAAAAGGCATAAATTAATACTCAAATCATGACTAAATATAAATGACTATTTTTTAATGCTTGGAGTACAATTTTTATTAGACCAATGACTTTTGTAGTCCATTTTCTGGAGACAAGAATCAAATCATAGGACATGCTAGAGTAATTACAATATATGTGCATAATGCTGCCATTTTTATTTTAAATGAAAGTAGTTACTGGGTTCCAAACCAACACTGTTCTTCAACCACTTTCTTTCTGGTGCTTGGGTTTTCTGTGTCCCACACAATAAATAACAAATTCAGGATAAAATGGCTAATCTACTGTATGTATGGGGAGGGGATTTTCAGTAAGAAGGGAGAGCACTTCAGGATTGTGGATTCTTACAGCTTGTATGGATAATATAGAAGGAAAATTAACTGACACACCTGTGGTTTTGGAGGATCTGTACCCAATTTCAATTCCTATATTTTTTTTCAATTCCTATTTTTTCCCTTTTTTCATTTTGTGATTGTACACCATGTTCCTCAACAATAATGTTGAGTATTTCCTTTGTGTAGCATTCAAAGATGAAAAAAGTGGGGGCAGAAAAAAACCTAAGACATGAGGTATGTTCTATTACTTGCATAGAGCAGATGAAGTGGTGACTTCATTGCAGATTTCCTGGAATCTAGTCTTTCCTTTATCATTCTGGCTTCTATACTGAATCAAAATAAGAAAGCAGCTGAGTAAATCTTCACCTTTGAAAAATACTTTCTGATCTTATTTACTCAGTATTTATCTGAATCCAGATAACAGTAATCCACTCTTATTCTTCCTCTACTCACTCAGACCACCAATTTATAGCATTATACAGCTATCGCTGTGATATAAGGCTGCCTAAATTTATAATCTGCTGCCATGGTGATGGTGTATTATGTTATTAGTTGTTATGTTAGAAATGCTCTGAAGTATTTGGGAGCTTTACATACACAACAGGTTCTACCTTGAATATTATTTATTTTCTGTCTTTTAACCTTCTCATATAATATATTATAAATTGCTGGCAAAACACATGCCAGCCAAACACCAAATGTAACTTTAGCTCATTAGGGCTGATGCAAAACTAATACTTACCTTAGAAACTTTCTGAAGTTATTGTTCTTTCTTCTTTGTTCCTTCTATTTTAGATTTATATTTCTTGTTTTCTTAGAAACTCAGATCAGAATACCTCCTGCTCCTTTTCTCTATCTCATGTTTTATTTCTTGGTATGGCCTGTTTTCAGCTATCCATGGAAGATACAACTTCAATTCTTCCCAAACTGAAACGAAACTCAAATGCCTATGGAATTGGAGCTCTTGCTAAGTCATCTTTATCTGGTGAGAATTTCAAACCTGTGAATCTGAAATTGTACTTCTTACTAACCTGGGTTTTATCCACTTTTTGCCCTAACTTCAAATCTTTATGAAATAACAGGAGTAAAAAGAAACTTTTGATATCTTTATTATCTACCCAAATTGCAGAATTAAGTGCCACATATTCATCAGTTCCCTCGTTGCTCCTATGTCTCAGAATTGGTTTGTTACCCCTTCACATTTCCCTGTTGGAGCAGGTGGGTGTGACTGAGTGCATAACAATAATTTGCTATTGTCTGTCTGAGGTAAAAATAAAAACTGGACAACACCCATTACCTTTCCCATATTACAGAACAAGGTCTTTTTTGCTAACGCAAAAAAATAAATCTTATCCCCACCACAATAATAAGTCTTCCTAATTTTAATACCTCTCAGTACTGAATCACAACTCTCAGATTAACTGAGGATGTGGGGAGCCATAGACCAAAGTTCTAAAGGACATAGGATTGAGGAATGCTTCCCTAAAGTTAGTGCTGATCTCCCCTTTATTTCAGTGCAAAAGTGCAGCTTGAGGAGGAGTGAGAATGAACAAGTGCAAATTTAGACAGGCAAGAGAAAGAATCCTTGGATAGGAAAACTATGGGCTCTGCATAGAAATTCCACTTTTGGGGACCCTTTTTTCTGGAACACTCTTCCCATGGCAAAAGCTGAGTGACTGGGATGGTCAGGAACCTAGGTTGGTTCTCCAGACTTCACGTTGGTTATTCATTCAGTAAGGATGGACTATAATCTGCAGCTACCTATAAGACAATCCATTTCAAATGTTTTGGGATATGGAGTGGCTGGACTACATGGCGCTGGATATCAGGCGTTTCAGAGTGACTATTAAAGCTGTGGATTTAACCCCTAAAGGGTTTAGTTGTTAAGGGTGAAATTATTGAGAGGATATCACCCTCAACTGTATCAACCAATTCACTTTTAAAAGCCAGTCATTTCTCTTGCCTACTTTGAGGGTGACAAGCTGACCAATACAAAACAACAGGGTTTTTCTACAGCACTCTACGTGCCTGGAATGGTTGGCATCTAGAATCTATCAAGCCTCATTAATTTTAGACATTCCTGAATACATATTTATTATTTTCCTCTTTTTATGAGAGCAATGTGGGAATAGTTCTGGGATTAGATGCAGTTGTATTTTGATTTTAGTATAGACTGGTCTTAGTATTATTATGATGCTGTGATTTTTACCCTTTATCAGTGTTTACTATTTCATTATTTATGTATTTATTCCATGTGATTGTATTATGTAAGCGGCCTTGGGAAAGATTTTGCCCTTAAAAGCATTTTAAATAACATAATTTTCTATTCAATTTGCTCATAGAAGAGAAAAAGGAAAGAATTATACAAAGATTCACAGAATTAAAGAAGTTCTATGAATCTGTTTAAAGCTTTTGAAAATCTTAGTCATAACAAGAAAAGGAAGCAAGTGCTAGAATTAATTAACATTAATCTTTCATGGTTGAAAACATTCTGAAAATAGACAGCCCTGTTTTTATTAACAATCAATACATTATAATTAGTATATTTAACTTTTCATGAATGAAAATTAAATTATATAATTTCATATTGTAGTCTACTATAATTTCTATAAAGTTTTTGATTTGTAGGTAGAAAGGTTATTTCCTGTCCCATAAAGAGCTCTGCTCTTGTATGCATCAGGAGAAAAACTACCGTAAGTGCCAATGGAAACCTCTTTGCAGGCATAGAGCAAATTTATAAAATACACGAGGGTTGGGTGGGGATAGAAGACTCTTTCTAGGAGAATCATGGGGGTTAATTCCTCAGTGCTGCAGTCCTGATTTTGCTCCCCATAACATTTTTTTGGAGAAAGCATATTGCTTAGGCACATATTTATTATCATACTTTGTTGGATGTTTGAAATTCATTACACATGTTATATTGTGGCCCCAATTAGCCTCTTGCTGTCAAGCCCAGATTCTCCAATGGAATGACAAATCACTGTATTGTTCAGATAAAAAGATGGTAAAGCAATTCAGTTTTGGAATTCCATGGCACATATTTTTTTTTACCTTTATGGGGAGACTCCTGTAACAGTAGAGCAATTATGTCGAGACAGGAAGACAGAACAAAGTAGACTTGTCCTAGACGGTTGTCATGACAGATTGCTTTGGCCCTGTATAATAGCCCCTCTTTGTTTTATTAATGTCAGGTGCCTTAGGGATATCCCGCAGCATGAAGGATCATGTCACGAAGCCCACTGCCATGGGGCAGGGCCGGGTTGCACACATGATTGAGTGGCAGGGCTGGGGCAAAGGCAGCAGCCAGCAGCAACATACTCATGAGACAGTACGCAAGGATGCAGATGCTTACTCTGACCTGAGTGATGGAGAAAAAGAGGCCCGATTCCTTGCAGGTATGCTACCACCTCTCTGCATGCAAATAGCTCTAGGTAGACAAGGAGGACGAAGAGGAGGGTAAATGGGATACAGAGTAGTTTTTCTAGATTTGTGGAATCACATGACTGTTCCTCCATTATGATGGTTGCTTGCACAGATAGTCAGATGTTTAGTTTGGATTTGACATTGTTGTCTACCTGTTGAGTCCTTCCCAAACACCTGAATTAGGCAGATGTTGTTATTTCATTAGAATCAAAATTCCAAATCTATTTATTTGGAATATTGCTTTTATTTGGATTGCATAGATGGACTGAGGATATTCAGATGTTTGGACATAACAATTTCTGATCTGTTCCCCTTACATTTGAAGAAGTGTGAAAATAATCCAAGAGTTAGCTTAGAGGAGATATACTTACTCTGAAGTGGATCTGAACCCATTCAAATCTCTCAATGTAGATAATATCTTTTCACTATCTTAGTCCCCCAGTTCAAATAAAAAGAAATAAAGATTTCAATTGAAAACATCTCTAAATTATTCCTTTTCCCTTCTTAGATATTATAGATTATATTTCTGACTCTGATATCATGTACAATTTTACTATACAATTCTGTATTCCTATTCCATATTTTTAGCAACTTCCAAACGCTGCTGAATACTTTGAAGGTGGGCTTTATTCCTGTGCCACTGGCTATGTACCTATATGCATGAGGCAGCCATTCTGATACAAGATTGTCCATTCAAGATATAACATTTCAGGATCCGGGTTGGAATTTTGAGATAGGCTATTGATTTGGATATTGGACAGTGAGACAGCAGGGAAGTGACAAGTGTATGGAGTTATTGGCAAGTGGGAGAAAGGAATGAGTTGGCATCGTTGACATTTACTCTTTTCTGTCTTTTGATCATTTAGGAGTGATGGAACAGTTTGCTATTTCAGAAGCCACACTGATGGCCTGGTCTTCCATGGATGGCGAGGATGTAAGTGTCAACTCCAGTCAGGAAAACCAAGCTGGCAACTACAATGAAAACTATCAAGAGATGATGGAGAATCAAGGTGAATATTTATTTTCCTCTTAAGCTTCCAGGAGATTTGACATAAAGCTATAGGGAGACAGGTAATCTTCTTTTCATGGGACAATTAGAGAAGGGTAAGGCTATTCTGATTGGGAGAAGCACACCAGTCCTAGTTATCTATTTATTTGTGCAATATATTGGCTAAGCACTAAGCAGGAAAACCTTAGTTTTAAATGTTTTATCAGCACTAAACACATTAAATAATGTTAAGAAAGCTGTTTTCAGCCTTAGATCCCCTAATAATAGCCACTGTTAGAAAGTTATTGTAACCAGTATTCAGTTAATATTATCTAGATCATCAGACACTTTAAGGCACAGCTTATATTCTGTATTATATTATTTCCTCTACTTTCATTATTTGTCTCTCAACACCACCTGGTAGGTCTCTTTGTGCCTCAAGCTTTGTAGAATTTAGGTCAAACTTGTGTCTAGACCATGTTGCTTTAGCATACAAATAGAGGCTGATGCAACTCAATGGATGTCCTCCAGACTGGCTTAAAATCCCTCTCAGCAGCAAGCAGGGAAGTTACTAAATCTAGCCTTCTCTTTGACATACTAATTGTCAACAAGCAGATGGTATTTATTGGAAGATCATTTGGGATGGTGAACCCTTCTACTGGGAGTAAGGTAGAGCTATTCTAAATTAAGCCAGGCATGCTTACATTCCAATCAACATATGTACAGTTTGCATTTGTATACATATAGTTAGTTAATATGTACATTCATAATGTTCAAGAAATTTAAAAATATATTTTTTTAGAGAAGTTATTGAAATACAGTAATAGAGTAAAAGCTGTTTTACTTATTCTTGGGAAGCGTAACTGACAACGTAAATACCAGTTTTGCAGCAAAAAATTTAAAAAAGAAAAGAAAACTGGCCTGCGTTTTTGGGATAATTTTATTGTTATGGTTTTGTTTTTAATGGATACAATTGACCATTAAATCACTGCCTCAAAAATGGAAGATTTTTTTTTTTTTTAGAAACTAGCTCCACCTCCTCCGGGGCCATAAATGAGTTGCATACAATGTGACTTGTATGTGACTTGTAATTTTTGCACTTCTAGATTAGGGCAGAGCTGGAATGCAACTTCAATCTTAGTCTTCCTTTTTGTAGCCTCAGAGCTGCTATAAGATGGTGATTGTATGAATAATGTATTTGCTAGAAGTTCAACATCTTCCACTGCCTTCTCTCTGGTAGTCAGATTTCTTTCTTCTCTTGGATCTTTTAGTCTTGTTTCAGATCACTGGGGAAAAAATGTCTGAAGACATTCTAGAATCCCCGCAGCAGCAGCCTCCCTGGAGCACAAAAGATTATGGTTCAATCCAAGCATCTGCATCTCATAGACACCTAACATGAATATGTATTCTCAGTCCATATTCACTTGATCTGTTCACTCCGATTAATCGAAGTGCCTGGGTCTAAATCATGAATGCATCTTCACAGCTGTGAGATTCCAAGAGTCTAACCGCTCTGTAAATAACCATTTTAAGGGATGTTCACTGTAAATTGTGTACTCTCACAACCTCCTCAGGCAACTGCTAAGCAAGCTTACCATCCTGCCACAAAATATTATTGCTTATGTCTTTCCTATTTCTTCTTCAATTCTGCCTTTCACCTCTCTCATTTTTATTTTCTTCTCTTCCTTCCTCCTATGCAGAACACCTGGCCCAGGTGCAGTATGACAGCTGGCCTCACTCTTACGTCTCACAAGGAATGTACTGCCTGGGTTCGTCTGATGCTTGGGAAACCAGTGATCAGTCCCTCATTGCATCCCCAGCTGCTGGTTCTTACCTTGGCCAGAACTTTGAGGAATGCCAGTCTAACCTGCAGGAAAGTGTTTTAATCCAGAACAACCTTATCCAGCAGCACCAACTGTTACAAATGCAACAGCAGCAGCAGCAGCAACAGCTACAGCAACAGCAGCAACAACAACACCAGCAAGTGCAACAAGCTGTGTTCCAAAATACTGGCCTTGTGGATGTATGGCCAGCTCAGACAACTCCTAGTGGTGATGATAGCATTGGTAATGGGGGGGATGCTGAATCCAGCACTCTTGTGGGAGTTCACGCAGAAGAGGAAGGGAACCCCGTGCTGGAGAAAGCCCCCCTGTTGAACAAGAAACCTTCTCCAGAAGAGGACGATGTTGTATGCCGGGATCTGGAGTCTCTTTCACCCAGAGAGGAGGCAGAGCCTGCTGCCCTTAGCCGCAAGGTTTCTGATGTTACTTCATCTGGAGTTCAGTCCTTTGATGAGGAAGAAGGTGAAACCAATAACTGATGCTGGCTGTTGAAACCTTTGACAATATGCATGGGAAACACGGGTGGGGGAAAGTGTCAGGGAAGCCCCTCTCCAGCTCCTCAATTTCCCCTATCTCAATTCCCCAGGCTTCCCGGTTCCTCATAGCACACTTGTTTATCCTTAGATTTATGGAAAGGTAAGCCAAGGACCAAAGTGCTGGGCATTGCTAACTCCCCCACTCCTCCTGCACACGTTAGGCTGAACTTGTACGACTTATACTGCCCAGAAAGCTCAGGGAATGCAAGATAGTGGCCTCATGTGGACATTGCAAACAGTGGGAACAGGTTATGCTGGTATCAAGAGTGGCTTTGTGAGGCTGATTCCATTAACACCGCCTCTGAGAAAATGCTGCTTCGGTCTGGCTCTTGGAACCTGGTGGATCAATGATAGGGAGAGAGGGATGCTTCTTAGATAACTTTGCAACAAAAAAAAGCCAGGCCTCATCAAGAATTCTATTCATGGAAATGAGGTGCTATTTGGAGAGAAGCTTTCACCTGAGGCCTAGAGGACCATGAAGTGGAGGGCATGGATCCAGACTGTGGGACTTTAGGGGTAGTGACTATTCCGTGAGGTACTCTGAGTCCAATTCAAACCTCATTCTTCAGCACGTGTGCATGCATTTGCCGCTGAAAGCCTCTTTATGCACCCACCCTCGGTTAACTTTGCCTATATGGGGGCTGGAGAGGGTTTTCCCCCTCTATTTATTATTGGGCACTGCATGTAGGGAAAAGGGAGCGGGGGTCATCTGTCAATCTTATAATTTATGCAGACATGGAGTTCAGTCTTTCCATTGTATACAGGGAAGACAAGACAAAGAAACAAAAACAAACACATACCACAGCTTAACTATGTACCTAGTTTTCCTCTATTTTTTCCCCAAATGTTTATATTGCAACAGTTTTCTGGCTGTCAGAGGGAATGGCCTGGTGCCATCTAGTAGTGTAAGGTAATAGACTTGCAAGTTCCTCTGAAACTATTGCAAAATTGAGACTGGGCCAAGAGTAATTCTCTATTGTATTCCTGCTATGATTTTTGTTCTAATGACAAATATTAGTTAATGCCTAGTTCAGTCAAGAATAAGAAAAAAGTAAGGGGCACATTTCCCTCATTTTTTATTTGAAAAAGGGTTTTTTGGTGGCAAATGATTGCTAAGTTTTGTGGCCCATAGAATTTGAGCTCAAGTTATCCCTTTTTCTCAGTCATTGGTTTGTCTTGGCAGATAAATGGAAATTAGCATTATAAAACCTAGCTTTTAATACTGTGTTCTTTGACCATTGTCTGTCAGACACAAACAATGGAAGAAAATAATAATATAAAAAATGGCCAGAATTAATTTTTAAAAGTGTATGGTCATCATTAAAAGAGCAAAAATAAGGACGCTGCCATAACAGGTGACCCTACCTTGTCCTGTGAGAAAACATCCACAGGTAATAGCATTTTCTCTGCTCTCATTCCTACACCATTTACCTGAAAATTCAATGTGGCTTGCAACTAATCTGGGTCTGCTGGCTAGAAAATTGAAGAGTAAATTGCACAGCCACGCTTTATTTACTCAGATCTTACCCCTTTGTGTAGAGAAAGGGGAAAAACTTTGGGTTCAGAAGCTTTGCATTCAGATGTCATCAGCAAAAGGGAGCTGAAGTGCCCCCACTCTTTTCATGACGTATTGAGGGGAACTCCACGTATTTCAACAACCAAGAAACTCTGTCTTCCCCTTTACTGCACCTTCTTTGAGAACATTTTCATCATACGGACATGGTCAGGCAAAAATAATCAAAGCAAAATGCATGAAAGAAAAGCCTTTTGTCGCCATTCTTTTCCTTGTCTCTGTTTCCTTACTCTTCCTGGCTCCTTGGGTTGGGGAGGCTGCTCAACCTCTGAGCCTTTGGGAGCCCACCTCTCTTTTAAAATATGTTTACATGCTACAGTGCCAACCTCTGAAGGCTAAAGAGGGTTGGATACAGAACTTCGCTGGATATGAGGACAACGCCTCATGTTCTTGCATATATATTTTTTTCTTAAATTGCTGCATTCTGGCTTTCAGTCAGTTGTGGAGAATTCTCCCAGCAATGATGCAGAACCATGAGGAGCACTGAGTGTGCATCTCTGCAGATGAAGAATGAATGAAATTCCTGTTACACCAACATCATCGAGCCTTCAGGATAACCAGAAAGCTTTGAGATGTTTCCAGTATTGTGATGGGGGAGGGTGGAGATTCAGGCAGCTTGATTCTCCTTTCCTCCAAACCATTATGCTCCATGTGCCTATCCAGGACCAGGACTAAACCTGGATGTTTACGGTAATTTGTTTCTGTGTAAATGTATCCTGCTTTCATCTTGGCGCTCACTGAACTTGATAATAAGTAGCTCATCTTGTTTAGATACCTTATTTTATTGTCTGTCTTTTTTAAAGAAAAACGTAAGCAACATGCATTTGATAATGCCACATATCACAAATGTTTGGGAGATGTATATTTTTCTCAGTCTGAGAGATGCCAGAGGGTCATATTGCATGGAAATCAGTAAAGAAACAACAAAAGAAAGCCAATTTTGTGTTTGTAGAACTGGGGATGTGACTGAACAATGTGTACGGTGGGATAGAGAATCTCAACTGTATTGTAGATTTCTATAACTATCATTGGAAAGTTCTACCAAACAAAGATAACCATATTTTCTTTTAAATTGTACAGTTCTTGGGGAGGGTTTATAAATAAATAGAATTGTTCGGGATATGAAACTCCATTTACCTTCCTCTCACCTCCACCCTTTGCAAAGGGATCTTGCCTTTTAAAATATCTTTCCTATTGTTCCCTATGTTTAAATGTACTGATCGCTCTGCTCTTAGCCAGATACATCAGCAGAGGAAAAAAGTTACTCAGTTACACTTAGTCCCAGATGAGGGGAAAAAACCCTTCAGCTTCAGTTAACTGTTGTGTAGCGTTCCAAATCCTAAAAGATTACAGCTTTCATTTTATTGGACAAAATAATCAGAATGGCCCTATTGCTCTCTTCATATAATAAAACAGATCTGTGTGACACCTTCAAGAGTAACAACAAATGTTGCGATCTCAGCTGCTAAACAGAGTCAGGTCAGGTTCACTGACCTGAATGGAAACAGCTCAAAGTGATTCCTGATATAAATGCATTAGTACCAGCTAACTGAAGAACAAATACTATTATCAAAAGATGGGACTGCCTGTACCAGGGCAGCTCTGCATCTCTGAATATATTGTGGTTAGAAAGCCTCAAGCAGGAAAGTTGGGGGTGGTTTTTTTATTTTTTTGTAGAAGAAAACAGGCAGGTAGCACAGCGTACTGCACACCCTTTTTCCACTGTATAGGTGAGTTTATTTCTGGGCTTGGAGCCTGACCAGGGGAAAAACCAGGGAAGATTATCAGGAAAAAAAGGTCAGTGGAGGGATGTTTGCAGCTCCATGCCTCAGTCTGCTCTCTCAGTTCTCCAACTCTACTGCCTTATTGTTATCTATCAGCAACCTGTGTCTGAAGACCCCAGTCCCTTACCACAGAATGCTAACGGGGGAAAAAACTTTTAGTCTGTGAGGGCTGCGTTTATTAACTCTCAATGATTTCACATTAACATGGTTGTGTTCAGAAATTTCACATTTGTTACATGCATCACATTTGAAATGTGCATGCCTTTCTTTTTACTCACTTGGCTTCTTCTTAAAAACATGGAAGCAAAATGAAACCATGAAATTCAGAATACACCATGTAGCTTTATATTTTGAGTGTCTCTGAACTGGTAGTGAATTCCTGACTGAAGAATATCGGAAGGGATGTGTAAGTTTGTGCTCATGTATAAGATACTGTTGTCCGATGCTGGAGGTTATGCCAAGGTTGAGGAATACACCCCTCTTCAGAAGTTGTAAACCTGAAATGCTTAGTGTCCTCACCACTGGCCCTACTGCCCAAGACTTCTGGGAGTTACATTTCAACCACATATAGAGACTAGATTTCCCATTCCTGGTTTATGTACTTGAATAATAATAACACCCTTCTTATAGAGGATTATTCATGAAACCATTAGGCATATCTAATCTTTTTTTAATGAAGTAAAAGCTGGCATTGGATTTCCTTAATATCCTTTGAGGGGAGGGTTCCCTTGAAATTATTTTTAACCCTCTGCTGCCACTTCCTGATCCTTTGCATGAATCATAGCAGCAGTAGACTCATAGTTAGCAAATAGTGTATTTTGTACTACTCACTAAATATTTTTCTCTGATGCAATATTGCAGTGCTTATGTTGTGGCATGAATGCTAGCTAGCTTTATTCCAAGGTATTTGAGCAGTTTTATAGAAGTATTTTAATCAAGGGATTGCCAAAGAGTCCTGGAGGAAACATTCCACAAATATTTGTCCTTGTCTGTGAGCCTTAAATCCCTCTCCTTACTCATTTCTTAATTACTAGAAGAACTGAAAGATGGCATCATGGTGGATGACATCACAACACTGGGAGCTTAGTGACAGGCTCTATTTGCTAGTGGCTTGCTCTAGATGGAAGAGAATTAACTAGGAATGAAAGAAAACAAAATGTCCTTGAACCTTGAGGTCCAATTAAATCCTCCATTCCCGCCCCCCCTTAATTTAGTTCAAAAATTGTTAGAGGGACTTTTCTTAAGTGAGAAGGCCACTTAAATAATTTCTAACAGAATTATTCCACTGATAAGGGGAAACCAACATGTTTTGTGAAGGAAGAAATATAAACCATTCTCCCTTTTTAAAAGTAAAATCCAAAGTTTTGCAGCTGCATTTTTAAAAATGAACCTAAATCAGATACTTTATGTGCCTCCTATATCATGCCTAGTCAGTGCCTAAGGTCTTGCATCATTCGTGTTTTTCCATTTTTCACCTGAGCTAATATGGATAACTAACTCTTCCGCATCCTGCTTTTTTCTGCTTGAAAGAAACATCTAGATGTATATGAAAATCACCAGGATGTTTATGAAAATAGGACTTTTGTAGAAATGCCAACCAGATATAAATTGTGTCTTCTTAAATATTAATATCAAGACATTATTACAGTGAGTTGCATGGTTAATAGTTATATATATTAACACGACACATTTAAAATGTCACAGAAGTGAGATGGGCAGCTATATAAATTTAATACATAAATAGTGAAGTGGAAAACAGCAAAGCAGAAGGAAAGAACTAGATTAGAGAAATTAAGCCAAGAGACAGGTTCTGAGGACAGCATTCCTGTGCCCTAACAAAGTGTCTTTCAATTGTATTGGATTTCAGTTTCCATCATCCCCAGCCAATTTATTCTTTTTAGGGACAGGTTTTGGTAATAAAAGCTGTAGAATTGGTGATTGTTGAGATAGGCTTGCTTAGAAATTCTTCTATATTAGGTGTGAGAGAGGGCCTTGCCCTGGGTCACTCCAGGATGTAGAGAAAGGCATTCATGAAGAACAATATTTTTGTATGTTTCAGAGGAGTTGAAAAGCAAAATGATCACCCCTTTGAAGCCCCATTAATTCCCTGCCACCCAAATCAGGATAGCTTCCTTTAAAAAAAAAAAGTCTTTAAGGAGCAAAGGAGGCATTTCATCCTCTTCAGCACCCTTCCAATGGGCTCTGAAAATGTCAGCCCCATTCCACAGTGACCTTTACAGCCCTCAGGTAGGGAAGGGCAGAAAGCATAATGTGTCCCTCTGTCCATCATTATTCTTGGCCCTTAGATTTCTCTAGTTCCCTGGGCAGTTAAAGCGGAATGTAATATGTATTGTCAGACCAATAAATTAGGAAATGAGTTGGCTCGTTGTGAAAACATTCAAAGTCTCAGCTTAGTTATGCTGAAATCACAAATAATCATTTTTTAGTGTTTTTCCCCTACATTCCTGCATATTTGAAGGGCAGAGGAGTGTAAGAAGCAATGCATTTTTAGGCAGGCCTAAAGAAGTGGCATCCGTGAAATGATGGTGGTCAAAACAAACTCAAGATGGCGATCATGACCACGATATTGAAGTTCTGTCCCTTTGTACATGTGTGCGATATACAAGTGGCTGGGCTTCAATCACATGGTCGTTATGGCCATCTTGACTTTTTTGACACATACCAACTCCATGATGGACTCACCTGCCTAAAGTCTGCCTGTTTTGAACTACTTCTTTATTCTGTGGTTGATGAATTGTTTCTTACTCTTATTTGCATTTCTCTATTCTAAGATCTGTTTGCTTATTCATATATGCAACATACAGCCTTTCTTTCTTTCCTTCAGGAGCTCACAGCAGTGGATGTAGCAGTTGCTCCCTTACCAAAGTCTGTGAGATAGGTTGGATTGAGAGAAAGCGAACAGACAAAGTCACCCCATGAGTTTTTATAACAAATGCCAGGCTGGAATCCAATCCTCTTATCACCTTAACCATTACAGCACACTGGCTTTAGATCAGTCCAGACAGTGGCAGATATTTCTTGCATAAGTCAGGAATAAAACAAGAGAAATTGGGGCTCTACAAAGAACTACTGTGATCCATGCATTTGTGTTATGCATTAAATTAAATTATTCTGTAAGAATGCTAGATGGCTAGTGGCTTAATTTATTATTTCTTTGGGTACTTACAAGGAGATTGAAGTCAATCTCTTAATCATATTTCACTTTAAAATGTAGCCATCTAGCAAATAAAAAGATGGCACATAGGTGCAAATAATTTAGCTGCAGAAAGACTTAGTTTTTGAAAGTCACTAAATTAGTTCTGATGTCAGGGGTGTTGCTTACTTCATTGTAGCCCCTTGTGACAAGTCATTATCTCTCTGTATTTACCTGCTGCTCAGAAGAAAAGAAAAATTGAAGGGATTAATTCTGTAACAAACTGACACAAACATTTGCTTTGTTTTATATATACAGTATATGAGAGGTTTTATTCTGATGCCTCACCTTGGGTAGCAAAATATCTTCAGCAGGTTCTACTGAACTTTTTCTTCCTATCACTGAGCTTCTTTAGAATCAAGATAATTGGGAAACTAAATAATTGAAGCAATGGTGGAAAAGCTGCATTTGCTCTTCTTGTTGCTACTTTTTCATTTTAAATCATCCCCATTTTGTTTTGTGGGTGATGCTGTCAAGTGTATTGAGGTCCTGGCCTGGATTTCACTGTATCTAGATGGTACCATTTTTGATTGCTGCGGTAGGAGAAACCTAGGTTTCAGTGCTTCTCTATGCAAAGATAATTCTCAGCAGTTGATGGGGCAGGTGATCAGGGATAGGATATTCTAAGCCAGGTTTCCATGTAATGCTCACTTTTTGTGCACAAATAATTATCTGAGTGGAGGAGCATTTTAATTGTGGAAAACCATGTTATAATCTGAAATTTGCATATTCAAGTTGAGAGGCTTAGTAGTGAAGCAAGCAGAAAAATATTTTAAATAAACTCATAGTTTATTTTAATTAATTCAGTTTTTCCACAATTTTTAGTCCAGGCATACCTGTAGTGTATTTCTTTAGACATTACAATACTATGCATACTTCAGTATGTCACTTTTGTTTCCTTTTTCCTTAAATATCTTCGCCATAGATGTCTGAATTTTGTTCCAAACTTTGTATGGACAATTATAAGTTTGGATTCTACTTTACTGTAATTTTAGGAACTGCAAAATATTGTTTGAGAGGCAAAGATCATTTTTGAATATAGTACCATATTTTTTTAAATATTTCTCCAGTTCATTTGGTGCTGTGCATGCAGTGGTGGGCCCATCCTCCGAGCTAGAAAATGATCCTCAAAAATAATTTTCCAATTAGAAGGGACCTTTTTTTAAAAAAGAAAAGCTTTTCATAAGCTTAAGAGCAGAACACGGGACAATAAATACAGGACCTATATAAAAAGTAATAGTGGCTAGTGTAATTGAAGCATGTTTAAAGAAACCAAAGGTTTGGGGTGTGGTTTTTTTTTTTTAAAGATTAAACTGATTACGGTTCACTACAGGGAAGTTTATAAAGAGAGACCAGTTTTAAGAGTTTTCACAATTCTGAATTTCTGAAGAAGGGAGGGATAATTTTCTTCCAATCTTTAAAATATGGGATTAATTGAGGACAGTGACTTTCTAGGAAAGGCTTGGGAGGAAATGTAGAATTGGGTTTACAAAAATAACCCTCTCACCTCCTTCAGTCCTGGGGCACGTGAGCAGAAAGAAACCAGATTTGCCTTTGGTCTTCCAACTCCAAAACATCTTTGCTTAATTTTTTTTTTTTTGTTATTCCGTGCATGTTTTTGATAATGTGACTTATGAGAATATATATTCTCTCTCTCAATATATATATACATATATCTTTTGTGCACGCATACACATGTGTGTTTGTGTGCCTGTGTGCCTGTGTGTAATTATATCTATAGGTATAAAAATTATATGGCGTTTCATGCCTGATTATGGTTAATAGCCATTGAGGAAAAGAGAGCTTTGCCTGCAAGGGCATGTAAGAACCTCATCAAGTTAATGTTATTAAACAGCACGCGGTTTTGCCATTGTGGTTGGTGGAAGTGTGTTTTATTTCTGTTGGGAAGTTCCTCCAAATGGATTTTGCAATATGATAGGTTCCTGTCTGCCAAGTGTCATGGTCTGAACAGATAAAGCATACCTTCTCCATTCAAAAGTAGCCTTCACAGTTAGTATCTGGCAAACATTTCAATGGAAGAATATGCAAATATTGCTGTAAATGTAGAGTCGTTACTGAAAATTGCAGCTGTGAATCAAGTCCTTCTCTTCCTCCATAAAGCCTATAGCGGGTGATTTCAATTTTTTCCAGAGCAAGAAATGTAACTTGAGCTCCTGATTAGAATACAAAGCTCCGGTGATGGAAAAATTGGATGCATTTGACTTAGCTTCTCTTTTTATCCCAAGTTTCTCATTTCATCATATTTTCAAGGATTCCATGGAACAGTTTGAAAAACTTGGATCTAGACCATGGGTGTCAAACTCATGGCGTCACGTTGTCGTCACGTGACGTTTTGTGACTTTTTTTCCCTTCACGGGGCTGGAGTGGGCCCTGGCCTGCACTTGACGCATTCGGCCTATGGGCCACCTATTTGATACCCCTGATCTAGACTGTAGGGCTTACTTCACATCTTGATTAACACAGCACCTCCATTAAATGTTCTGACCAAGATAACAGATCTATAATTCAATGCATCTGCTGTGCACTGGCTTAGTAAAAGCTACTATAACCTGTGATAAATTTTACTACTTTTTAATGGAGGGAGTCGGAGGAAATAGAAATATAGCTGCCATTTGTAGCAGTATTTATAGAGATGTCTGTTTTAATCCTTTCAGTGTAACTCTGCATTAGTTACAAAGAGTTGAATGAGTGTCCTTAGCCAAGTGAGTGTTTTTAAAACATGGTTAAGACTTAATATTTGTCATTTAATTTTAAATATACTGGTGTCAGTGTAAAAAGAAAAAACAGCTTCCCTCCCCCACCCCATTTTCCTCAGATTCTACCTAATACAAATGAAATATAGAGCATGTCTACTCCACAGAAAGAAAGGGGCTGAAGGAAAAAAACAAGCAGTGGGCAATCTCTCCTGTGCCTATGTATAGAAGAAAAAGATTGGAGAGAAAGGGATTGCATAAACAGGCAATGGGGAATACACCAGACAGTTTGCATAGCATGTTCATGGTGGCTGATTCCAGCTCATGTTTTTGATGTGGATTCTCCATTGTAGGCCGGCTTACTCTTACAATCCCTTCCTCTCCCATTAATGTAAATATAAACATTAATTATTTTCTTACTAATTATCCCAGCACTGGGTTGAACATTCGAAGGGCAGGAGATTGGGGAAAGGAAAGCACAGTTGGGGTCTTGTGACCCCTTAGCAACACAGCTGTTGGTCCCATTTGGGTCACTAAATGAGGACTACATGTAAATAGATGAAGCACATGTACTCAGAAAAACCCATAATCTAGACCTCCAATGACTGCAAAAACATGCTGATGTAAAGGTGAGAAGTTTCAGAAACACCATTGGCAGAAATATAATTTACATTACGGCATCTCTTCATATTTTTGGTCTAAAAACCAATCTGTATCTATGCACTCCTCTCTTTGTGTTCTTATAGTCCCGCCCATATAACTTTTCTATTCCATAAATATGTTTATGTGCATGCATCTGCATGAAACTGATGCGTTACAAAGCAACAGCCTCCAGAATAACATTTATAAGATTGTCTATAGAATCAAAAAGTGCATATTTCATCCTTCTGTTTTATTTGAAATCTACTTTCTAGCCCAGAAAGGACCACCGAGGTAAGTTTACACCAGTAGAAGAGTAAACAAGTGTCTTTCTGGACAGAAGATTATGGAATTTAGTAATGACTGTTACTAAAGAAATTGTACTGCCAATCTTGGAACAAAATAAAGATATTATCGGAATACATTAATATCCCTAGGCAAAGCAAAATATCATTGGTAATTCTGAAGAATGTGAGCAGATACTATATGGAGTTGCTTGGTTTGTTTTTGCTTCCTCTAATTAATGGTAGGCTGAAAAAAATCTTAAAATTTCTACAAGCTAGGGATGTGGCACAATCTTGCTTTTATATTAATGAGATTCTTCACATTCTTGATGCATGGCATCAAATTTCTCTGGACATTTTTTTTAAATGAATGACTATTGCAACTATCTTCTAGCTACAGTCTGAAGCAGTATAAGCCAAATGAAAGATTTACCACTCCAGTAAAAATGTGGGCTAAATAAATTAGAGGACTATTTAGGTAGAGTAAAGGATGCCCAGATGTTACAGCTTGTAACACTGGAGAAGCAGAAGCTGTGGGGCAACAACAAAAACAAAATGAATAATTTCTGTGCTTTTGACAGGTTTTCCTGCTTATTGCTTAACTGAGAACAAGCCCTGTTTGCATTCTCATTTGATTTCGTAGGTTATTGATGCACATGAATGACAGAATCCAAATCCAATGATTTACAGACCTATATCCATTTTGACTCAGACATGGAACAATCAAAGAAACTGGCAATGATTTGCCTTAAGTGTATGACAGTATGAATTTGGATTCTGTCATATGTATCCCAAATTCTGGATTTTGTTAAAGTACTGTTCCAAACAGCCAGTATCCCTCTGGTGACAAACGAATAGAAATCAGCACTAAAATGTATATACCAGCAAATTGTGTATTTGTTGAAAGAATTACTAAACAGTGATTAGATAAAGCTGATCTGCATTTAATCGGTCTTGAATAGGCACTTTGGGACATGGCTATCAAATTGCCTCAAAACACTCAGACACTGACATGATTCCCAACAAAAACCCTTTCCAATGTGGTTCTGACAAACCTTTTGTAAAATCATTACCATTATCATCATAACATTTTTTTTCTCCATTTATTAGACCAAATCTTGCTCAGAAACACTAGTTCAAACAATTAACACATCTGTACTGAGTGGCTGATGATATACTACTGGTACTGTACAGTACTAGTGACACAGCACAGAGTTACAGTCTGAGTGCAATGGCTGAAACAAGAATTGATTATAGGTGCAAGAGGTTAGGTTAAGCAAGGATTTTTCTTATTTGGTTATGTGCCATATATTTCCAATGAGTTATTGAACCCAATTAACAATCATTAAGTTTAGTTGTGCTTGTTATTTCTTATTACCCTCTTCTTAGGGATTCCTTTGGAAAGAGTCAATATTGTTAGATTTGTATAAAAGTTACACAGTACAAGGAAGAAATGCAGATATATCCTTAGAAATGCCACCCCTTCTTTCATTTACTGATGCTGCTTCTCAACACATCAATTTCTTCTCACATCAGTTTTTAGTCATCAGGTACAAATATGTTTAAGACAGCATTTGTAGAAATTTCTTTCAAGTAATAACAGTAGGATATTTAAGATGTAAGTGATATTTATACAGCCTTAATTTGAATCCTTGGCTCATCAGCATTTAGAGTTCATTGACGTTCCCCTTCTGGTTTGATTTTTTTTTTCCAAAGTCTTCAATCAAACTAATGTTCTGACAAATGCATCACTACAGGTAGAATTGAAGGTTTATGATTGTGCCTGCATAGGCAAGATGGGGAACTATCTGGATTAACAGCAGTTACTTTATTACTTAGTCAAGTATACTTTGGTGATAATATCCTCAGTCAGACTTGTTTCTAGTATTTTTACCCCAGCAACAAGTATCGGAGGAATATTTCAATATATGGGAGATTTTTTTTAGGACAAGGATGTGCAAATTAGTAGAAATAATAGATATTAAGCTTATAATGACAAAAAGAAGAATTTGTGAGGGGGTGAATTAGTTTCACATGTAGAACATAGATTGGAGTTTATTTTTACAAAAAGACACTGCAAAAAGACAAAAGGGGGTATGAAGCACTTGTCATATTCTGTTTTGTTTACAAATTGGGATGAGTTCTCTACATCAGGACTGAGCCTGGGCTAAGTTTTCTGACCCTCCCTCAGATCAGAACACCTCAAAGGGACGAAGATGGCCATACATAAGGGCATGTGGGAGTGACCTTTGGAAACAGGAGGAAAAGCCACAGACTGGACAGCCAGAGTGTAAAAGACAGCCCTCAGATGGAAGTAGGGCGTGGAAAACTTTTCGGAAGAGATCTTCCCTGGTTTTCTGGCAAGGAAAAAGGAGGGGAGAAATACTTTCACTCTGGCAAGATTCTCTTAAGGCAACCTTACAATGAAGTTAAGAGTTAGAACTCCTGGTTACACTTCTTGTCTGGACTACCCCACCAGGCTAATGTCATGACATGCTGAATGATGATATAAGTGGTAGATTTACCTGAAGAACACTTGGAATATATCCCTACAGAAAACGGGGCCATACCATGTGCCCCCACACACAGGGATCATAATCAAAGGATGCAAAACTAGAGGATATAGGGTAGGATCCTTCCACCCATTTGCTTTTCATGTCTTTCTTGCATCCCACTGAAAATGGCAGAGGAAAGCCAGTCCACATAGCCACACAAGTTCTCCAGCATGAATGGTCTTCCATTGATACCAGCAAAGCAGGTCACAAGCCTTTCCTTGAAATGTAAGTATGGTGGGCAGGTTATGCTGAAGGATGAGGTAATTTTTTTCCAAGGTGCAATTATATTGTCATATCATTATCATCCTTCTCGTCCTCTTCCAGGTTTCTGGAGCACAAATCCTTGAGTATGTCTGAGATGTTCTCAGCAGCTGGGCCAGAAATTTCTATGTCCTCCAATTCTATATCAGCATCTGAAGCAGAGAGAATCTCTTTTCTTTACCTGGGAAGGGAAGACTGCTGTGCGACAGGGGAACTAGGACCCCCTGAGTTCTCTGGTCCTGAGTCCAATGCAGATTTCCCAGTGACTGTATCACTGGTACCTTTGCTCCACATCTTTGTCGACCAATTGGTATGCTCTTTGCTGCTTGAAGTCTGAGCGGCATCACGGAAACTTGCAAGAGGAGGACGAAGTTGGACCCCAGTACGTGTAGACCCCTCAATAGCTTTCTGGAGCTGGGAGTTTGAGAGACACAGAATTAACAAGCAAGTTGCACAAAGATACCCTTCCTCAATCAAAATAGCAATAGCACTTATTTATATACCACTTCACATTGCTTTGCAGCCCTCTCTAAGTGATTTACAGAGTCAGCATATTGCCCTCAACAATCTGGGTCCTCATTTTACCCACTTCGGAAGGATGGAAGACTAAGACAATATAGTTTCCATGGACCAGAAGGGCAATCATTTTCATCCTAAGGACCACATTTTTGGATCTTGCTAGATGTGCCTTATCACATGACAATGTCACCAAAATAGGCAAGACCAAAAACCTTTTAATCCTTTTTTCCTCATTCGCTTGTTCGTTCATTCATTCATTCATTCATAGACTACTACAACATATGAATTTCAGCAGAGTACACAAAGTAAGATTTGGAAATATTTACCAAAGTTAACACTTTCCATAAGAAAATTTGGGGGAGGCTGGGTCTTTAAGGTAAAACTAGCTGCTCTAACTCTGCAAAAGCTAAGGCACCTATTTTATTTCTTAAACAAAATAAATGCAGAGAGAGCCCCAATTTTTATCCTTGCCTAATACATGAGGCATTGGAGGCATCAAATGGGCTGCTTGGAGGGGAGGGGATTGAAGTTCCAGACAGAACTCAACTCTGATATTTACTACTATGTGCTATTTTTGTCCTTCATAAAGGGAGAAAATAAGCAAATGAGATGCTCATCAGTCAGAAGTTTATAAATGCTCAAGGAAGGGGGGAAACCTTGATTATCTTTACAGTACAATAGGGTGTTTTTTTAACCCCCAACTTGGTGTCTTCAAGTAGCGATGGCTGGAAATTTGGAGAGTGTGCTGAAAATGACTGTTCTACAAAAAATACTGACGAGTACATTTACATGAAGTAAGGGGTTCAATAGCCATTATCTCCATCCTAGAGAACAAATTTCCTTTGAAGGAAATGGCAAATAAATACATAGCACCATCACAAACCAAAAGGTTCCAAGATTCTTTGGAAGAAGACAAAGCCATGGAAGTTAAGCATGTATAAATTCAACTCAAGTCCACAACCTAATTTCTCCTCTTGGAAAACGCCACAATCCAGTTGGCTTCATAGCCAATAAAGTCGTAATAAGACTAAAGATAGTTTTTCTTCTGAATGTTAAGAGGTTTTAAACTGGGATTCCTCTTGTAGACTAGATGATGGTATATTATATCAGATTTTGCAACTTTTAGCAAGGGTGTACTAAGACTTCAAGTGAGTACACTTCAAAAATTAGGAAAGTCTGAAAAAGAAATAGAGGCCAGAATAAAATAAAATATTGCATTTCAATTTAAACTTAATGAAAATAAAATTAAATAGTACACACATTACTTTTTTTTGCAGCTACTGATACTACCGGTACAAGTTACATTTTGCTGGCTTTGGATGGAAAACTCTGGGAACTGAACCTAAAGTCCATAGGGGAGTTGTGTTATATGTCACTGATAGTATTAAAAGAATACATGAAATGTAAAATAGAACTAAATGGAAGAGAAAAAGTCTTAAATGTCTTTTCTAAATGTGGACTGAGAAGGTACCATCAGGAATTCAGAAGGAATGATAAGAGTGAGGTGTAAGTAGTGTATAAGGAGTAGTACTCCCCTTACAATCTTTTTTTTCCCCAGTTTGGGTTTTCCATTAGACCTTTTCTGTACTCTCAAGCAAGACTCAACCAGACAAAATACAAAGATAACATGATTTAAATTACCTCTTCCAGTGCAATCACACCCCTTAGTTTTCCCATACTGGTTACGTAGGCATTGGTGAGTCCTAGCAATGAGAACAAGGTATGTGTCTACAGAAATGAGAAATTAAGATAAATTAACAAATAAAACAGACCAACCATTGCAAACTCATGGAGAATTTGACACAGGTTGAGAATGGTAGGATTTTTTTTACCCATATTAGCATGAATAAACCTGAAGCAAAATATGAAACCTTTATGTTTGAAATTGGAACAGTTAGAAGTAGAGATCCATTTGTCCGATTAACATAAAGCAATACTTTGTTGGCATTAAAAAACAAATTGCACCAAGTCAACTGATAGTGAGTTACATAGTAATGCAGTATACATACACAAAATAAATAAAAGATTATGGTTTAAATAATTTTCCGATTCTACATAACCTATGACCTAGCAGACTAAATTATCTTTATCTTGTGTGCTAGCATGCTAAGGGTACTCTCAGGTAGCAAAAGCAGGGAAAGTTCATCTAGATGGGATATAAATGGAATTAAACTCTTCTGAATTCAGAGGAATATAGAATAGCAATAGCACTTAGACTTATATAGTGCTTTACAGTGCTTTATAGCCCTCTCTAAACAGGTTACAGAGTCAGCATATTGCCCCCCCCCCAACAATCTGGGTCCTTATTTTAAACACCTTGGAAGGATGTAAGGCTGAGTCAACCTTGAGCCTGATGAGACTTGAAGTGCCAAACTTCTGGCAGCCGGCAGTCAGCAGAAGCAGCCTGCAGTACTGCATTCTAACCACTGAGCCACCACGGCTCAGAAGGGTCATGGATAGTCATAAACTCTTTGGAAAAAATTAGATTTTAGTAAAACCGGGTTGTACTGTAAACTTGAATAAATCAAATGAGGTAAAAAGGAAAATATGCCTTTTGATTTTGTATATATCCTTGCAAGTATCATTTTAGGTGAGACCAAGACTTTTCTTCTTTGAAAGACAGGGAAATAAGCAAGATCTTTGTGCTATAATATGGCCCATCACTCCTAATCACAGATGTGCATATATTAAACAAAACCTTGCTACCTAATTAAAAAAGGGCACCTTATACATAGATTGAAAAATTTGGAATTGATTAAACATAAAAATTCTAATTAGGTTTTCTTCAATTTTATATTTATTGATGGTTCATATTCATAAGAAGCATTGTTATTAACTTCTTTATTTTGAGTTATGCATTGGAACAACATTGAGAATAAAAAACAACTTATTCAACAATTTCTGTTCCCAATTTTATTAGGAAATTTGCTCCTGCAAAGATTAAATAGTAGCCCAACTCCCCGTTTCCTCCACACAGAAATCTTTTTAGTAGACAAGATTGTCTAAAGAAATACCACTGCTTCTTAGATGAAATTTTCTGCTAATAGCACAAGCTAAGGGTGGTAGTAATAAGATACAGAACCGGCAAGATTGATAACAAATAAACAAATTGAACATTGGGGTGGTTCTTTTGCTTTTAATGCTATTTTTCTCATTCAAATTCTAGAGGCTTAGCTTCACATTGAAAACTCTTAGTCTACTTTGCAAAATTGCGTGGCAAGGTGGTGACTTGCAATGGAAAAGAGACGGATGAAAAGAAAATATATATGATAGTAAGACAATTTGGCAGGAACTGCGGGTGGGGAAGAGGAAGCAAGAAGGAACTGAAGAAAAGAGAACAAGTCTATATTTTGTTGATTCAGCCCAATTCTGTATCTTTGTCTTGTGTGAAAGAGTAAAATTAGAGAAGAATCGTCAAGGCCATACTATATACAGAGAGCCCTACTAGTTCTGATAGGTTAAGCTTAAGCAAGATCACACCATATGTTGAAGATCAAGAAATATAAAGAGAACATGAAATCAGAAGAAGGTGTAGACCTTGATTGGGGTAGAGTTGGATAGCAAGGAAATGCAGCACCCACCTTATGCAGCGATGTTCTCTCAACCAGCTGAAAGGGAGAAGGATCTATGCGGCAGCTGCTGAAGCATACCTTTTTCTCAAGCTCCTCCTGCTCCCAAACTTCTATCTGACACAGGAAAAAAAGAGTTCACAAGTTCAGAGAAATAATTTGCACCAACCACTTTCCCAGGCTGCTTATTTTAGCCAATGGGATAGCATGATTTACTTGTCTTGGGTACATTTCCCAATTTGTCCAATTCCTCTTCTAACTTCTTGGTTGACTGGGATCCAAAAGGGACCAGTTACAAAGCCATTTCTAACAGGAATCTGAAACCAACCTCTTTCCTAAAGCGAACACTGTATTTTTATTATTTTTTTCTTACTCCTCTCAGTACACTTTACATTTTCTTTACATTTACATTCCTTCTCAAAGATTCCTTTTTCCATGAATATTTTGGTTTTAATTTCTGAAGCCCATCCTCTAATGAAATCAGGAACGAGGTCTACATGTATACTGTACGGACTCTCACTCATACAGACATTATACAGGCTCTCTTAAGAACAAAGACTATGTGTCCCAACACCACGGGTAGGATTCTACCAGTTCGCACCTATTCTCTAGAACCAGTTGTTAACATTCTAAGCAGTTCGGAGAACCGGTTGTTAGAAGAAATTATTGGCCTAATCCTGTAAGGGAGGCAGGAAGGAAACATTCTGGTGTTGCTTACATAAACTGCCTCTCTGTTAACCCTTATTATTCTTGGCAGGACTAGACTTCCTGTCTCAGGAATGTCTCTGGAGTTTTTTCCCCCTCCTTTGCTGGTACTTTGCTTGTGTGGGGTGACATTCAAAGTTACAATGGCACTGAAAATAGTGACTTGACCATTTTTCACACTTACGACTGTTGCAGCATCCCCACAGTGATGAGAGGCCAGGCGAGGAGATGCATGCCTCAATGTGAGTGATGTTAAGCTGGCCACACCCAGCCAGTCACATGACTGCCTAAGCCATGCCCACCACCTAAGCCATGCCCACAGAACTGGTTGTTAAAAAATTTGAATCCCACCCCTGCCCAACACATTCTCCTATACTTTTCATTTGCAAAGTCCTAGTTTTCCATTTAATCATATGGTTTTTACTCATCATGCTGGCTGCTGCAAAATGAAATTCCAATGAAATGTCTGTAAAAGCACAAGCCCAGAGAGCACCAAGGACCCTTCCAGGAGTATGTTACTTACCAGGCCTGACAAAACAACACAAATTCACTTCAGCAAAGCCTTGGGACTACAGAAATGATCTGATTTACTCCAGCAAAGTGAAGTAGATTCTACTCAGTTTCTCCTCCAGTGTTTTAAAGTCATGCAACTTTAGGGCTGTCCACAGCATTCATCAAACAAAAATCTGAGCCTGTGTACCACCATAGATTAAAAAAACTGGATGAAAGTGAACATCCCCAACACCAACTAAAACCTGCAATTGCAGTACTACTGGGTATCTCTCAACTATGTGGCGTTATTAATATTCCCTGTTTTCTTTAAGTTATGAGTCACGCAGCTCACACATAGGTTATAAGCATGATATTACAGTGTACTTTTTGTCATAAGCCTATTAAGTACAAATATATTTTTGAAAAATTATTTATGCAATGCTTTACAATGGTAGAGTTAGTGTAGTAACACACATCTTCCCCCTTTAACTTTCAACTTTTTCTTGCAGGCTATCATATTTTTGCCCATTGTTGTCTGAGGTGCCACGCATACTGATAGCAGCATATATGACAGTATAGTTGTTGCAGAGAAAATAAGAGAAGTTTTCAAAAGTCACATTTTATAGTGGAGAATGGATAAATAATCTTGTGATTGTTTTAAAATAATCATATGGTTCTTTCATGGAATCTCCTGGCACGACATATCAACCCCCTCAACTTCGGCTTCTGCTTTACTTCCAAACGTACCTCTTCTGTCTTCATTGGGTCTTCAACCTCTGCTGAATCCTGAAAGGAATAAGCAATCAGTTCCAAGATCAGAAGAAAGGCAACAAAGCTTCAATCCAATTCTCATTTTCAGGACATAAACGTTGCTTCTTCCCTAACACCATTGCTATAATGAGCACTGTATGTATTATGAGATTTGGCACATGGGTAAAGAAAGCAAGTCGGTGCATATGATATGGTCATGCATTCTAAGCTTCTTGGGTTACAGTTTCTAAAATAAAATTTATTGTCCTCCATCCCTGCAAATTTGAAAACAATATCTGGTGAATCTCAAAGCTATATTCCTTTGTTTTATATAATTGCTTTTATTCCTTATAGAAATGCAGAGGAACTTCAATTTAGTTCTTTTTAGTCTTTTCCTCCAATGAAATGAACTCTATCACATTCTCACAAAAGGACAGAGATAAACTTGGGTTCTGAGTACTTGGTCCACCCCACATCTTCCGTTTCCTTTCACTCCATTTACTTTCTTAAATACAATGCTCTGACTGTGCACACCTTTGTGACGTACATGTGCTTGTGTAATTTTTATAAACAAATAAATGAACCAGAATTCCAAAATACCCTTTTATCATTCTTCCTGTTGCAGTTTTAGGATTCTTATGTTTGTAACAAAGAAATCTATTATTTGAAGAAAGACTTTACTATAATAATTCAAACAATCAATGAGGAGGATTGTAGTATATTAATCTGCAAAGGAATTTTTCCTAGGCAGTGATATTATCTGTTAGAAGAGGGAGGGGTGAAGAATTGCTTCTTCACCCCTCCCCCTTCACAACCTCAAAAGCAGTCCGGTAGTGTAGGCGTACAGATTTTTTTAAAAAAATAATAAAGAAAAACAATTTGCAGTTAATTCATCAATTTCTATCACTAAACAATAGCAGAAAATCATCCTTATCCGTTCCATTCAAAGAAATACAATGACACAAAGATGGAAAACATACGGTATTCTCAAGTGGTTTGGAAGTCTGGCTTAAAAATACATTTGAAAAATAGATATGCATGCTAATGTATAAAACATCTGTGCTCATGCCATGACAGTTCAGGGATGAATGAACAGGGATAGGTCAGTTCTGGTACTGAACATCTTCCAAAATATCTGGCCGCAAAAGGTCAGGATTAATGCTAAGCTTCCCTTGCTATTTTAAGTTTTCTTGCCTAAAGGGATCAACCCTATTAAGAAAAAGAGACAAGGGTAAAACACTGATAAATGACTATAGAATATCAGTGTTGCATAGCTAACCTATTTCATTACCATAATGAAGTATGTATGTTGTGTATCCAAGGTCTGTCTGGAATATAAACAGACTGTCCAAAACCATAACATTTCCATTCACTTTTACTATGTAAGTTTTTGATGTCCTGCCTGCCCTCTTCATCCCAGCCAGTCCAGCCAAAGGCAGTGCAAAGGGCTGTCTGGAATGTTAGGTTCAAAAGTAATTCCAAGTAATTGGGAAAGTCCTTCAAAGGAGGAAAGTTCCCTGTCATATTCCAGCCTGAGGCTACAAACACTGTCCAAAAGAATGGAACAGAAGGTACTGCAATAGGAAAAACATTCCAGAATTCTACAAAATTTGTGCAGGATAGCAAAGATTAAAGCTCATGGAGTGCACATATTCACTTCTCTTTCACTTGTAGATTTGTGCCCACATGGACTTCTGAGCTATCCGGTTCTTCATTTTGAGAAATTTAATTTATTTTATTTCCCTCCCACTCCTGACTCTAAAAATGCTATTTTCTCAGGGTTTGATAGCAATCAGAACTTTTTTCCCAAAATTATTTAGGCATAGGATAGCTTTCTTGTTCAAACCTGCTCGGTGCTTTTTCCCTGGGGGGATGGGCTGAGACAAAGAAGTAGCTCCATAAGTCTCCTCAGCTGCCAACATCTTCCGGCTGTGAGAAGGGAAAAATGCAAGGAATGAAATGGCTGACCACTGGGCTGTCTGCAGGTATGATTAAAAAAAAAAAAATCAAGATGGCAGCCACAACCTACAGTCAAAGCTTCACCCATTTTTATGTTGTGGCTGCCATCATGATCTTTTGAATTACACTCTGCAGACACTTCTGGCTAACCAGTAGCAATGCTTTTTTCCCTACCCTTTCAATAATGCATGCACATTAGGTTGCCACTGCATCACTTCTGATTTGTAAGGTAATAAAATGTATATTTTCTATAGTAGAGCAATATAAAGCCAAACTGAAACAATATAGCTTCATCTAAATATAATTCTTCAATTATATTTAGATTATATTATTCTTTCAACTAAGCATTTGGTGTTTGATGGCTGCCACGCCTGTTAGGTAGACCAGGCCATGAAAACTCCACAGAAAAGTTAAAACTACTTTTATTGACACTGGCTATAATAAGAGAATCTTGGGAATCTAATCTAGCATGATCAGTTTATAATTGGCTCTAAATCAGACAACCCAAACACATCAGTTTTATAGTTTGTCTCAAAACCATACTGGCTAATTTTTCCCTGCTTGTTAGTTGTGCTAAACGTGATTAAAGATTGGATCTTCAGTGGAGAATATGAAATGACTTTGAAGTTGGAAATGCAGATAGAATATTGAGAAAGGACATATCTAATATGTCCTTCCTTATCAAACTACACCTTTCCTTCCAACCATACCCAATTGCTGATCATGCCTCAAATAGGGGTATACATTTTCATATAGGAAGTTAGGAAAGAGATTGTACTGTTGTCCTGCTCCTTTCCTGAATGGATTAGCTGCAGCAAGAAATAAATAGCAGAAGGATGAGAAAACCTGGGGTGAATGTAGATGGTTTCTGATATTGTCTGGACCTTGTGTAGAATTGTGTGAAACGAATGACAATTTCACACTGTCTAAACAGATGTAGGAAATAAAATGTAAAATGCATTGATTGCAAGAGCCAATAAGCTCTAGGCTTCTATACCAAAAGTAGGGAGGGAGAAGTTTGAAAGAAAGCAGGATTGGGCAAATTAAGAAAGACAGATCTACTTGATTATTAATAGATGCCAGACTATAGAGCAGGGCTGTCAAACTCGCAGCCTGAGGACCAGATGCATCACATGCTGGCCATGCCCACGCCTGATTTAGCAAAGGGGGGAAGAGTCATGATATGTCACTTGATGCCGCCATTTCAATGCAAGTTTGACACCCCTGTTATAGAGACTTTGGCCTGATCCAATGGGGCAGTTTCCTACCTTCAATTGTGGAGCATTGTGGACTCACTCTGCTCCATTCTTCATGCTAACATGCTTGTGAGTAAGTACCCCAAATATAGATAATAGCTACCCTTGGAACTGAGAATACATTATAGGGACTCTCATTCAAAGGTTGCTATGACCAATCATAAAATAAGGATATACCAAAATATGAACAAATCCCTGGGCTGTATATATCCCAATAAACTATTTTCTAAGAAAATCTCTGGGGATAACACTAGGCCCCCAAAACACCTGCTGAAACCTTAGGTTAATCTCAAGGGTGGTATTATTGTTTTGGAGCAGCCTTACTTCCCAATAATTTTCTTTTAATTCAAAGAATTTTAACAAAACTGGCCTTCGAGGACCTGGGGTGCCCATGGGACCTGTAGACAGGCATACATAGTCACCCCAAGCACCATGCTGAGGATTCTGGTATTACAGAAGAATAAACTGTGATATTTTACTGCACAAATTTAACAGAGATCAAATGCCAATCTCCTGTTATGCATGTTTTTATAATACTGATGTCTGGCAAATTCACGCTTCATTTTGAAACAGAATGTACCTAGAAAAGTACGTGGACCTAACAAAGTTATATGTCAAGAAGTGTTATCTATTTCACTTGTTCTTGTCTTATTCAAGATAAAATATGCAGAGTCTGATGAAGTGTCCTCCCCCATGTGTTCAATAATCCCCCTATATTTTCCTAGCAGTTGTTTTGGCATTTTTCTTTCCAGATGGAAAACATTAAGGAGGAGGAGATGGAATGGCTGTCCTGTGCTTTTTCGTTAGTAGCACTAGGTGTCCCCTATCTGAAAGCAACCTGGATTTGCCAGTTCTCCTTTTTCTTCTTTTAAAATAAATCTGGCAAACCTGGACATATGTGGACATATTTGGAGGTTCCAAAGGCTTTGCACTGAAACTATCCTGCAATTCTTTTACTTTAAACGCTTTATGATATTTTATTTTGTTTTCATTGTAAATGTATTAAAAATGTAAATAACCCTGAGGAAATACGCCTGGCAAAGCAGACAACACTCATTAAAGAAATCAGTAGCCTTTTGGTTCTATGTTTATGGAATGGTGACCTTGAGAGATAAAGCCATGATGAATTAGAAGAATAGGAAGTTCTGTCATATAACCTGGTGGGTGGAAATACTGTATAAAATCCTCATAATATTAAACAGCCTTATTTGGTGGTCTAATGCATGAGTAAGTGGATGAAAAAAGGTATGGAGGGATAAACTGTATAACTTAATTGTGTGACATAACTTCCAATTTAGGAGCTCTCATCTCTTAATTACAACAAATACCTCTAATACAAATGCATTCTGTACTTGCATAAACATCTTGTTTCTTTTATGATTGCCTTTCTGTTCCCCTCAAAGTAAATATTAGCAAGTTGATATCAGACATCTGTACACTCTCCAACAATCCAAATGAAGTCTCTCATCCCTCCCATATTCCATAACCCAATTAGAAAAGTCCCTTTAAGTCTTCAAATATTGGCCATCACATCCCACCACAAAAGACCAGTAAGACACAGTACTTGGAGATTGTGGAGGTGTTGGTGCCTCTGCCACTAGCTTGTGAGGAGTCACTGGCCCATTAGGTCCTTCTGGGTAATCAGGGGTTAACGTAGGCTGCTGTGGAAAATATTATAGAAAATAAAATAAAGCAAGAATTAGAATTTCTCTTCATAAATACTTTTTTTAAAAATCTGCTGCTTCTCCAAAAATTATTATATATATTATTTCAGCAACCTTATGAACTCTTCAGCAGAAGCAGCTATTTCTCCCATGCTGCAAAGGGGATGCTCTAAGGCAGGGGTCTCCAACCTTAGACAAGTTAAGCCTGGAGGACTTCAACTCCCAGAATTCCCCAGCCAGCTGGCTGGGAATTCTAGGGGTTCAAGTCCTCCAGGCTTAACGTGGCCAAGGTTGGAGACCCAAGGTGAATTGCAGTTTCCTTAGTGGCACTCAGTGCTCTGACATTTGAACTTAAGACTTCCTGTTTCACATCTCATCTACCTAGTCACTATGCCCCATTAATTACACTTTCTTTTTCTTCTTTCCACTATTGTTTTTTTATTAATTTAATCCCCACATTCACTACCTCAATCTTTCCCTTGTCCTCTTCTTCCTCATCCACATCCTCATCCACAAAAGCGAATGATTCATGCTTCCACTGGTGTCCATCGTAAGATGCTTCAATCAGTTTCTGTGGCATCTCCCTGGCAAGATGCAGGCGTCGCTCTGGGCTGAGGTGTCTGAGCAGCAGAGCCTGGAGCTCAGTTCGCTCCACGGAGCCCATTAGAATCATGGAATCTAGAGACGGGGAAAGCAAATAAGAAAATCTAAGGTCTAAAATTCAGGGATGATCAGAGAGTCACTTGACAGATCTTCAGCTTATGAATCAATTTTATATGATGATCCTTACACCTTTATGAAGAACAGTTAATAATGTCTCTGGGTTGTCTTATGATTTTAGATACATTTTATTCTAAGAACACAACTAAACTATAAGCTCCAGCCATATCTTAGGAAGGTAACTCCAGGAGATTTCCATCTCACAATCACCTCATAACTCTCTTAAACATGGCTAGTATCAGGTCTGGGCTGTAGGAAAACAGGTCAGAGGAAAATTGAAAAATATCAATGACTACATCTCAGAAGGCTGATTCATCATATGTTATAGAACAGCAGATTTCCATATATTTGGAAGAGCTTGGAGAACTCTGGAAAACTGATCTGTTTCCCAATGAGAAAGAATCTAACAGTAGGCAGCATTCCTTTCATATGAGAAGACTCAGAGAAGTGCATTAAATGAAATTCAATTTTAGAAATGGAGAAAATGGAAGAGAGGAAACATGGCAGGAATCTATTTATATAAAAAAGTAGTTAGAAATTAAGACACTCTGGGCATATCTACTTTCTGCTTTGTCCACACTACTTCTCCTCAGCCTAGACATGCGCATTCTTGAAACATTCAACAAATTCAGAATATAGCTCTGAACCAACTATTGAGGTTCCATTGTAGAGAAGTAACAGACAAAGGAACACCATTCCAGAGTCTTGCTAGAATCAAAGTGTTTCTTCAGTCATGATTAGGGTGTAAAAGAATGAGTGGAATCTAAAACTATATAAACATTTGATCTGGAGCTAACAAATGTCATCTCAATAATGCTAGGGCAGCTATCACCAGCTCCTTGGACTGCAAAAATGCAGGTGATCTGTTACTTCTCTCAATCCTTTTTTCTGCCATCTATATTATTATTTTTCTTGCACAGCTGCCCAACTCACAAAGACTTAGGATAGCATACAAATTAAAAACAATAATAAAATCAATGTACTTCCAAAACAAAATAGCAACCAAAGACATTCATCAATGTACTACCAAGGTCCTGTATTTTGCAGTCCAGTTATCTGTTATCTCCTCAACTATCATTGAAGCTTTCTGACCATGAAGCGGCCTTCATGTACCCCTTCCAGAAATACATTGCCCCCTCTTTCCCTCCTCCTCCTTCTCTTCCATCAGAGTGAGATTTCCTTACAGGACTGCAGCTGCTGCTGATTCAATTCAGTATTTGGCACCAATCCCCTGTAGTTGCCTTCTCTCCCATACAAGGCAATGGATCCTAATGCAAGGTGATTAGTGACCAAACCTTACTATCCAGGCATTCTATGGCAATTGGCCCTCTCTGTTGCCAATTCTCAGTGCAATTTCTTCAACCCACATGATAGGAGGATTGCTGGGTTCATCTATGGTGATAGAATATCAGAATGTGTCTGGTAGCCCTTTTTAAAACTATATATCTATAGTTTTAAGCCTGAGGATGGCAGATGAGATTCTGCCAAAATGTCGATATCATCTGCCATCCTCAGGCTTGTGAGATTCTGCCAAAACATGTATGTATGTATGTATGTATGTATGTGTATGTATATGTATATGCATATGTATACATATATGTGTGTGTGTGTATGTGTGTGTGTGTTTGTTTTCTGAGGTTTTCACGGGTATTTGTATGTGGATCTTCGGTTATTCGGGTTTTCTCCCACGTAAAATTGGAAGTATCTAGGTGACGTTTCGATGAAGTCTCATTCATCATCTTCAGGCTTGTGTCTTCGGCTTTGTGCTTCTCGGAGTAATGTGAGCTTGCAGCTGCTTCTTCCTTTTAATTGGTAGTGGGGGTGTGACTTGATTGGGTGGGGGCTTGGCTGTGTTCTGATTGGGTGGGGGTGTGTTCTCACTGGTTGGGGTTTTGGCTGTGTTCTGATTGGTTGGGGGGTTGGCTGTGTTCTGATTGGCTGGGGGTGTGTTCTGTTCAGGTGGGGGCTTGGTTGTGCTCAGGTTAGTCTTAGTTGCCGGGGGATTTGAGCTGGTGAGCTGTGATCCTGTTGTTTGGCTTCACATTCGTGGTCGTGCCACATCTTCATGGTGGGCGTCAGTTCGCTTCATGTATGGGTCGGAGGGGTTTGAAGCGGGTAGTGATGCAGCTGCGGTACGGCTTCTGGTCCGTGGTCATGTCTCATCTTCTGTGTGGGTGTGAGTCTGCTTTCTATGTGGAAGTGTGGTGGTAGCATCTTGTGTGGCCCTCATGGGTGTGGGTCTGGTGTCATTCTTCATGTTAGGTACTCGTTTGTTAATGAGGGCAGGTTTCCAAATGGCTGGTAGGCAGGAGGTATCATCTCATTTATTCATGCTGTGTGGGCATTTTTCTATCTCTATGGCTTCTCTGATTATTCTGTTGTTGAAGTGTTCGGTTTTGGCGATAGTTCTGGTATTTTTAAAGTCAATCTCATGTCCTGTGGCTTTGAAGTGTTGGACCAGGGAACAGGTCGGTTCTTCTTTTTTGATTGAGTTCTTGTGTTCTTCAATGCATGCACTTATTCTTCTGTTAGTTTGTCCGTTGTATGTGGTGGGACACGCAGTGCAAGCGATTTCATATACTCCTTGGTTTTCTAACTCGATTTTGTCTTTAGGGTTTCTTAGGATGGTGGATATTTTTCTGTTTGTGCAGAATGCTGTTTTAATGTTGTGTTTTGGAGGATCTTGGTGATTTTGTCTGTAGTGCCTTTTATATATGGGAGGAGGGCTTTGCCGTTCTCTTTTTCTCTGTCTTGGATTTTGATTGGGATTTGTTTTTGGATTAGGTGGGTATTCTTCTTTCTTTGGAATCCATTGGCTGTAATACGTTAGTGAGAATGTGTAGTTCAGTTTTTAGGTGTTGTTCGTCAGCTAAGCATTTTGTTCTGCAGATGAGTGTCTCGGCTACGGAATTGATCTGTGCTGGGTGGTGGTGTGAGAGTGCATGTAGATAGCAGTTTGTATGTGTTTTCTTCTGGTATATGGTGTGTCCTAGGGAGCCATTGGATTTTTTGTATACTAAGACATCTAGGAAGGGAAGTTGATTGTTAGCTTCTGTTTCCATGGTGAATTGTATTTTGGGGTGTAGGCTGTTGAGGTGTGTGAGGAAGTTGTTCAGTTTTTCTTTCCCATGTGGCCAGATTATGAAGGTGTCATCTACGTATCTGAGCCAGAGTTTGGGTTTGTGATCATATTTTTCTAGAGCTTGTGTTTCAAAGTGTTCCATGTAGAGGTTTGCGGTGACAGGTGAGAGGGGTGATCCTATGGGTGCTCCTTCTATTTGTTTGTATTTTTGTCCATTGTAGGTGAAGTATGTATTGGATAGGCAGTGGTTGGTCAGATCTAGGATGTACTTGGGGGAGGGGTTGTATTTGTTCTGGATGGCTGTCAAGGCTTCTTTTATAGGCACTTGGGTGAAGAAGGATATGACATCGAAGTTCACTAGTAGGTCGCTGGGTTGTAAGTTTTGTTTCTTTATAATCTCGATGAACAGGAATGAGTTTCTTACGTGTGAGTTGATGGATTCTGCATAGGGCTGTAGTTGTTTGGTGAGAAATTTGGCTAGGTTTTGTAGAGGTGAGCCTATGGAACTGACTTTTGGTCTAAGTGGGGTTCCTTCTTTGTGTATCTTGGGGAGACCATAAAGCTTAGGGCATCTGGATGATTTCTCTCTGGGTATGATTCTTTGCTGGATTTCTTCGCTGATGGGAGAGGCTTTTATTTTGGATCTGGTGGTTTTTTCTAGGTAGGTGGTGGGGTCTGTGTTTAGGGGTTTGTATGTGGGGTATATATACAAAGTTTACCAATTTATCACCAGTGTTATAATCTCTCCCCATTGATGCCACTCCCAAATCTCTAGTGCTCAGATTCTAGAAAGGTCTGGAAAAAAATCATATTAATCCTTCTTTGCCCCTCCCCCCTTTTCACCTTTTTGGCTCTGCCTCTCTACTAGGAAGAGGTAATCAGCAAATTTTATTTCAACCTGTTTCTGCCCTAATATATTTGTTTCAAAACAATGCATGAATATTTAAAAAATCTGCTAACCAGCTGGATTTTTTTTTTCAATGGAAGAGCAAATTTTTGCTTGGACATTCCCACAGAGCTAGTAGCCATCATAAATGTAGTCGGAAACTCTGATCTAAAAAACAATTAAATCAACACTTAAAAGAATTACATCTCTTAATTAAAACCCATCAAATGACTGATCGGAAATGCTTGGAGTGGACAAAAGTATATCCTGGAGGAGCCTTTTCCTGAAACTCAGTTGGCTAGATTGCTTTAATTGAAAACAGGAATCGATATGTTTCCCTACAAAGCTCACCTGGAGAATCCACCAGAGGAAACGTGCTGACAGTGGTGTTCTGGAGTACATCTTTCAGATCCCGATATTTACAGTTAGAGGAGATGAATTTGACATCAGACACCATAATGTCCTCAACAAAAATATTGTATTTGCTTGAATGGGTATAAGTTAAAAATTAAGAAAGAATAAGTAAAATGGGAGAAAGAGAGTTATTTATTCATGTCATACTTTGAGCCCTTGCTGAAAGCTACTTCCTATCAAAAAGTTACCATAAAATCTTACTAATTAAAGCCTAAAGGATGTCATTAAAATATTGAAACAGAAAAACAATGTTTTTAAAACATAAAACCCCACAGGCTTTTAGAAAAAAAATGCTTTAATTGCTCTTTTTTGCTTTTTTTTTTTCCCTTGATATTTTCATTTACTGGTCTTTGTATGCCATGCAGTCAGGTTGTTTGAGTTGGGCAACCATATAAATACAAGAAATAAATGAACACACAAACAAAGGAACATAGGAGCTGTTCCCAATAAAGGAACATAGGAGCTATTACAAATGCCTGGGGGCAGCCATGTGGCAAAACAGAGACCATTATTTCTTAGGGCTCAGAGAGGAAGAAGTGACATAATTTTCTGAAATTCTTTCCATTCAGGCCATTAGGCAGCTTGAAATTTCAGACCCACCACCCTATTTCCAGGAGTTAAAAAAGAACCAAAGATTCTTAATGGACAGCCGTAATACACTTCCTGGGTGTTCACTCTACTAACAAAGTTGACCTATTTTTAATGAATTGAGGTTTTGGGGAGTTGTGAATTCACACTGTGTCCCAAACATAACTGAACTGTATTTTACTTGATCCATTTTGGGATCCATTTCTGTTCAAGGTGCTAAGCAAAGATGTGATTAGCTGCTTTCTGGTTCAGGATATCATGTAAAGAGCCAAACTTCAAATCATCCACACTTAAAAGTCTTTATAGTAGCTATTGAGCTATGGATTGCCATAACTGATACATTGGCTAATAGATTATTTCAAAATAAATACATTCCAATCTATGGGCCACCTGCTTTGTTGCTTGGGATTGAATTGATCTCTTGTTGTGGTTTGCCAGCAGCCGGTGCAGACAGAAGCAAAATCGGACAGTGAGGAAGAAAGGGGACCAATCCAGGAGTCTGGATGAGGGTCCTGCATCTGATGCAGGGATGGGGCCAGGACCATCTGGGAGTGGGGTGCTGCCTTTGGAGCCTTCAGAGCCTGGCAGCAGCGAAGCAGAGGACCCTGGGTAGCCTGTTCCCAGTGTGCGTTTGTGCAGAGCTGCTAGAAGGTGAGAGCAGCTGAAACAAAAGGGGCAACTCGGGAGTAAGGCTGGGAGGTGATGGCCCCTCCCATAAGGGATAAAAGTCAGGCCCAAATGACGAAACCTTTGCAGGAAGCAAAGTAGTTCGATCGGTTCCAACTCATCCTCAAGCTCTGTGTACTTTGGTTGGTTTTTTCTTGTACTTCGGTTGGTTTCTTTTATAGTTAATTTGGATACTTCTGTTTTTGGCCGCATTCCACAGAACTAGAAAGTGTGTGCTTATCTTGGGGAACTGTTTAAGATTAGTTTTGGCTGGGAATGGAAACAATTCCCAGCATTGCAATAAAATGGGTTTTGCTTTTTAAAGAAGTTTGTAATTAATTAAGTTTGCTGAAGCCTGGGTCAGAACATCTCTATCTCCTCTTGAACATCTCACCACCTTTTAGCATACTCCCTCCCTTCTTGGTCAGCCCTAAGTACCTTATTTGGTTCCAGCCCAAGTCTGGTAAATAGGGCAGTTTCTTCACTTGGATGATGCTGTCATAAAGGCTTGGCTGCAAACTCTGAGCCACCATGTTGGCAAGAATGACGGCCACCATCATGGGTAGGATGTGGGCAATCTGACCGGTCAGCTCGAAGCAAATCACTGCTGTGGAGACAGTGTGGCTGACAGCACCCGTGAGAGCTGCAGCTCCTTTCCCAGTGGCAGAACAGGACAAGGGAAAAGGGGGCAAAGTTAGCATCACTTGGATCACAACAGGAACCAGAGACAGGAAGAAGGTCCTACACTTACCAATTACTGCATAACCACCAGGTAAGATTTTGTAAACAAAGCCATCAAAGATAATCCCATCAGGAAAAAGCCAGGCCATGATTTCGCCAATCAAGCGTCCAAAAGCAGCCCCTAAAATCCAAGAAAGGTAGTTTCTAAACTGTCTTTTATTAGAGTCACTAAAACACTCTCATGTCCTAATAATATTTTGAAGAAGGGCAAACGAGTCACATCCAGCATTTAAGCAACACCCATCCTTGCCTCCTTTTATGCCAGAATAGAAAGAGTGGGCATCGCTGCTATTTCTGAGCACTCAAAGTAGCCTACATTGGGGTTTGCCAAAGAGTCAGATTTTCATGTTTTCCAGTGCTAGTCCTCTATTAACCTGTCCAAGAAAGTATCTTGGAACAGAAGATAAATAGATCATCACTTATGGGACTGCCCCAATCATTTACAGAACTTGAAGGACATACGAAAGTGGTATGTAGGTAAAATAGGAATAGATTGAGGGAAGGAGAAATGGCTTCAGGACATTCAGTCATTTCATAGAAACACAATTCTGCTTTTATATACGACTCTACCAGCAATTCCCTCCATCACAATCTGCCTGAAAGTTTTCACAAAAAGATTAAAACTTACCCAGCACAAACACTGGCATGAAGCCTCCACAGGGTATTGGCATAGTTGTGGCAACGACAGACATCCAGAACTAGGACAGGGGTAATAAGCAACCATGGTTATTGAGCACTCTCTCTCTCTGTCTCTCTCTGTGTGTGTGTGTGTGTGTGTATGTGTGTGTTTGTCTTTCTCTCTCCCCCCCACCTCTCTTTTAGAAATAGCTTGAGGGCAGCCTCAAGAAATAGCTTGAGGGCAGATGAAGGTTTCAGCAGAGTCCCTGTCTTCTACTCTGACTGGAACAAAGGAGCAGGGCGCAACCAAGCATCCTCCAAGGAATCTTCTTCAACAACTACCTTTCTAATCTATTCTCTCTGGTCCTCTTCCCCACATAATGGGCTTCTCTAAAAAGGAACATTTCTCCTCCCCCATAGGCTATGGTATATTGGAGCAGCTATTGTGATGTAGAGCAGAAAGATCATATGGCTGTTAAATTATAGAGCAGGAGTCCAGACCAATCCATCTCCGTTGATTTGACAAACTGCTGTCTTCCATTTAGTGGTATGTGGGTGTGTGAGTGTGTTGTGAATCAATTAGTTCAACACTTTTTTAAAATAGTAGCATAAACTCTTCTTCTTTTGAAACTCCCCTTAGGTTAGATAACATACTACGTGGCTGCCATCCCACAATTTTCTAAAAAAATATTTGTTCCACAAGGGATGGAAATAAGGCTTCAGATGTAGATGGCTTCTAAACCTTGATCTGTCGTGAACCTAAAATAGTCCTTTTCCCATAGTCACCTGGATGCAAAAATAAAATGTTGATTTCTGTAGCACTTAGCATAGCTTTGTATGTTCCATATGGTGCACCAATACATGTAAATATGGCCAAATTCCCATAGAGTACACTAAAGTAAATTCTATTTATGTAAATCCCTTTTGAAAAAATAAAATGGATGAACATAGAAAATAATTAACTTTTATTATTTTTTATACTGCATAAATTCACAAATTCATTCATTAGGAAGAAATAAAGGACAAAAGCCTCCTCCCAGTGGAACAAGAATAAATGATAGCCAGGGGTTCTGCTTTGAAGTTTCTTCGGCGACAGACAGAAATCTGCGATCATCCGCGGTTTCGGTCTGGGCTCGCCGCTAGAGCGCCCTGAGCCAGCTGGTTTCAGGGCTAAGCCACCCCGTAGAGGTGGTGAAGAGCGGGGAGACAGCCAGCAGGGTTGAGGAGAGCCGCATCTCTCCTCCTCGGCTGGCCATTACTCCCTTTCCTGAAGGCGGTTGCAGCGGTGGTCAAAAATGGCCACCACAAAGAAGAACTCGACCGGAAAAGAATGTGCAGAAGGAAGATTAGAAGTGAAAGTTTTGGCTGACAGGGTTAAATTGTAAAAGCAACAACTAAGGTACCCTGGAATTTAAACTTACAAAAAAATAACATCGCTCCCAAAGAAGAGTCGGAAGCAGCGAAGGAAAGTGAAAAGGGAAAGGTTTGGCTTTTTTCTTCTTCTTTCTCCTTCCCTATACTGATAACCAAGAGACTTAAATAAGAAATCGGAAAAATCCGCTTTGACATCAATAGGCAATTAAGCTGAAAATAAAACAAAATGTCCTTTTCTGGACACTAAACATTTTTTTTTTCATAAGCAGGAAGGGAGAGAAAAAGAATAACGGCAGGATCTGGAAGAGGGAGGAGACTGCCTGGAATTAAAAAGAATCTACAGTAAAACTTCAACAAGACTTCTAAAAGATACATTTTAACTGAAACTTTCTAACTAGACAGTAACCCCAGGAAGAGAAAGTGAAAAAAAAAGAGCAAAAAGAAACAGCTTGCGTGTATTTGGATTATTTGGTGATCTTCTTGGTTATTACATTTGAATGACTAAAATTAATTGGGTGGTTGTTTAAAAATTTATACAATGGCACCACTTCTGGATGAATTGAAAATGGAACTTAAAAAGTACAAAGAAGATGCACAAGAAGGGAAGGGTTCTTTTGGCTTCATTTTTCAATTCTTAGAAATGGAGATTTGGAACTATGAGAAACAACAAGAAATGTCTGCAAAACAAGAAGACTGGGACAAAGAAGAAGCCATCTTTAATGAACAAGTGATTTTATGTGGGGAAGAAAAAGGAAAGGGGGGGGAAGAGAATGGAGAATTTAAGACTTAAAAAAACAACCAAAGAAAAGAAAAATAATTCAAAAAATAAGTATAATACTGGAAAGCAACAGAAAAGGGGAATACAGAAGAGAGAAATAGAGGTAGAGAGACAAGGGGGTAAAAAGGAGAGAGAGAAGAAGAGAGGGAAGAAGGAAAGGAAAAGAAGTTACAAAGGATTGGAGCAAGAGATAGAGAAACAGGTCCTATTTAGAGATAATGGGTGAAAATCTAACTGAAAAAGGGATTCTGTAAAGGTACATAACATTGTATTGTTATATTAGTAATAGAAATAACTTTAGAAAATTGGAAACAATGTATGATTAAAATGAGGGATGAAATAGTGTAATTTAGTGAAATGTTTGTTAATAAAATAAGTGAAATAAAATAAATGAGAAAGCTGAATTAGGAAGGAATGGGAACATTTTAATTAGTTAATGTTTTATAAAATATAAGTGAAGAGGGGGAGGAATTAATTATGGAAAGCTTATAATTGTTCCCATAGAAGTATGATATTTAATTGGAAAGTAATGTTAAAGAAGTTAAGACTTTAATGAATATTAACATTAATGATAGAATTGAATTGGAATGGAATGTGTTGTTTTAATCACATACATTTATAATTTTTTCTTTTTTTAAGAATATAGTGTGTATTTTAAGAATGTACCAAGCAGAATCCGAATGGAAGTTATGTATTATATTGAATGTTATAACTTTAGGGTATATATTGAAGCCTAAATAAGAGTTAAACGGATAAACTTAAAAGATATAAAGGCGTTATACTCCAATCAGTAACTACAGGAGAAATTTTGTTTAATGAGAAAAGATAATAGATAATTGAAACAGGACAGACAAAAAATATAAATACAATGATTAGAATTGAGATGAGATAATTAAAATAAAATTGAGAAAATTAAAAGAGGGGAGAAGCTATGCAGAAAATGTAAAATAGTAATAAGATATGGAATAGAATATAAAAATGAGCATGAACCTGAATTTCTATCTGTACAAAGAAATGTAACTTGGGATTATGCTACTTTCAAAAAAGATGTTTTATTTGTACTTTTTTTCTCTTTGTGAAAACTCAAATAAAATTTACAAAAAAAAAAAGAATAAATGATAGCCATTTAAGGATAAATTCAAGGAGCAACTTATTTACACTATAAATAAAAGAGCAAGGAACAAAGCGCTTACTTTAAGGAATGGTTGTTACAATATCATTTTGACCATTCACATTGGAAATCTGGCATTAAAACTATATTTTATGCAGTACTGCTTGCACAAACCTTAACTGAAAAAAAAAAGGGTGGGAAGTCAAATAGCATTGAGATAAAATGTTCGGGCAACGGCAAAACTGAATTTCTCTACAAAAGTAAACCAGGAATTGAAGTCTTCACAGTTCTTTGATTCTGCTCATGGGAAATGGCTCGTAATATGGTGGGGACAACATTGAAATTGCCCTGCCAGGTTATCTCCCTACCTTCATAAGGAAAAACAACAAGATGATGACAAAGACGCTGACTTTGGGATGGATCCAAACTGCAGATCTCCCCAGAATCTGTGGGTCCTCTGTGTGCTTTACCCAAGTGAAGTTATCAAAGAGGCTGCTGATGGCTTCTCTGGGCATCAACTACAAGGAGAAAAGGCAATTAGGCTTATCTCTCAAGAGAAGATTCTTCCCTACCACAGTGAGGCAAATTTAGCAACAGACACTGACATTTTGATATGCATAAATTATGCAAATTTGCATTGCATATTTTCACTTCAAGCATGGTATCTCATTGTAGATGTGCAAAAAAATATAATTGTTTTGGCTTTTTGTTATGAAACTGAAGAGCCTTAGAAAGATGTATTCTGTGACAGAACCATGCTCTGTCGCCCTTCCATGCTGCTGCAGGATCTCTTTATACAAAAAAAGCCTAATTACATTTGTTGGAGGCCACTTTTGAACAAACAGACTTTCTGTCATCCAAGCCTCCAGTCCAGATCATATATCAAAACAAAACCAGGCTTGAAAAAGTCATTTACATGACTCTTGGTTCTCGGGATACAACCACCACAGCATGCCTGCTTCTTTGAAAATCTCTAGCCTCACAGAGAATCAACAATCCTGGTCAACAGAGAAGCACAGAACTGATGCTCCAAATGGTGCTCAACTGCTAGCCAGCCAATGCTCTTTCCCATCTTTTTACTGTTGTGCCAAAGTAAAACCTTTGCCCCTTTGTAAAACTGCTATTTTGAAAAGGACCACCCATCTTGAATCAGATTTGGAGGATTTTAACAAGATGCCAACATTCCGGTAAAGATAAAGGTTCCCCTTGCATATACGTGCTAGTTGTTTCCAGCTCTAGGGGGCAGTGTTACAAAGCCAAAGAGCCCAGTGGTGGGATTCAACATTTTTTACTTCTGGTTCTGTGGGTGTGGTTTGGTGGGCATGGCTTTTTATTTTTATTTTTGCTTTTTTGCCACCCCCACCCATTTTTGGGAGCTTCCTAGCCTCAAAGGAGCCTCTGGGGGCGGGGGTGTTTTTGTGCCCTTAAGGCTCCTCTGGAGCTCTAGAAGGCAAAAAATGGGGGGGGGGCCTCAGCTCCTCCCTCCATTTTTTGCCTTCCTGGGCCTCAGCAAGGGGAATCCCGATCTATGCACAGCTGATTGTCGGGAGGGAAAAAAAATACCTTAGGCGAATGTCAGGTGGGCAGGTGGGTAAACAAGCATTGGGCGAGAGGGCGACCATATTGGCGGCGTGGCCATCCAGAACTTACTACTGGTTCGGCGACCCATGCCAAATTCTTGCTACCGGTTCACCTGATCCGGTGCGAACCGGTTGAATAACACCACTGAAACAACCAGCGCTGTCTGAAGACATCTCTGTGGTCATGTGGCCAGCATGACTAAATGCCGAAGGCACACGGAAAACTTCCCACCAAAGTGGTCCCTATTTTTCTATTTGCATTTTTAACATGCCTTCAAACTGCTAGGTTGGCAGAAACTGGGACAAGTAACGGGAGCTCACTCCATTACATGGCGCTAGGGATCTGAACCACTGAACTGCCGACCTTTCTGATTGACAAGCTCAGCGTCTTAGCCACTAAGCCATCATGTCCCAACATTCAGCTTTAAGGCAAAACACTGGGAACTGGGAGGCAGCTTTCTTTTCTAACAAGTTCTAGAACTGCAGTGCCCAAGAGATAAGCCAAATACTATTTCTTCTGCAATAATCATTCCCAGTTTGAAATCAGCCAAGTCTTATATGGCTGGAAAGGAGGTTGTCTCAATCCCTGATCATATTTGCAATCCCATCTGACAGCTCCTTCAACAATCCAAATGTAATTTCTATTTTTTCAGAATCCAGGATATTATTTATATTTTCTTTAATTGTTTTGAAGATGTCCTCTTTTTCCAGCAAGCAGAGAACAACTGTTTAAGAGAAAGAAGAGTGCATAAGATTGCTGTGAGCAAAATTCTCTTTGGAGACTGCTCCTGTGGAATTCATCCTTGGTCTTTAGTAGAACAATTATGGATTTCCTGACAGCATAAAAAATATTAGCTTTCATACATCAAGTTAAGCCATAATGTGTTGGGCCCACATGCTGTGTGAACTTAGCCATTGTGATTTGTAAACCATGGTTAATAGCAAAGCTCCTTATTGAGCCCAGTTTGCTCTATTTGCAATTCATTCAGTAAACCATGAAACCATGGCTTAATATGAACCTGGACAGAATGAATTTAGATCTTATTTTTTCAGAGGCAGAATCCCCTGCCTGCCCTTATCCCATACAACAAAAGAAGGGATTTATCATTGCTTTTCTTCTCAGCATGCAAACAAAATAGAAGGAAAAGCAAGAGTTTATTCACCACTAGTATGCTAGCACAAACAAAGAAGTGTTAGTGCTATTTGAAAAGTAAGTGCAAATGGAAAATGCTGTATCCTACACTATATGAAACAGACACTTGGTATGTATTTTTATACACTGTGTTATTACAACTGTTAATTTTATTGGGCTTTTATAAATTCTATTATTTATATTTGTACATTGTCCTAGAATGTCAGGCAATGAAGAACAACACCATAAAGTTAGGTGATAAATAACTATACAGATAAGTGGAATACTCACTTCTCCAGCCATAAACTGTCCAAAGCCAGGGGGGAATGTCAGAGAAGCTATCACAAAAGTTATCACCCCAGGATACACGAGGCGGCTGAAAAATAAAAACAGGAATTACATTTATACAATGATCTGGTCATGCCCTCGTAGGAACCTGAATCTGTGGGGGAAGATGAGCTTGAACAAGAGCTTATAGAGATCAAGAGAACGGCTCCGTTGGCCTTGGAGAAAACGGGGGAAGAGCAGAATCAGTCCAGGCAAGGCTTTTTAGGATTGGAAAGGCTTGCAGACAGGGAGGAGCAGGAGAGACAGAGCTCAGAAGAAGAGCAAGGACCACCCCCTCCTGATCCTAGAGCATGGAGAGAAGAGAGAAGGCGAGACCAACGCAGACTGAGCCGGCTACGAGGGAGGAGAGTGCCAAGCCACCCTTCACAAGGCACACCTAGGAACTGTGATGTGAGGAGGTGCCGGTGGAAGGGGCATTTATTGGGAACAAGTATTGAATCTATGAAGCCTTGTGTGCACTTGCCAACAATTGGAAATTCCTGTGCTCTGTCTTGTGGGGCTTGCCTGGTTTGCCTGGCTTACTGGACTTCTTGCTCTTGGTTACTCTTCGACTAATCTGGCTTACTGGACTGCTGGCCCTGACTACTGTTTGGCTAAACCTGGCTTATTGGACTGCTGGCCCTGGTTACTGTTTGGCTAAATCTGACTTATTTGACTGCTGTCCTTGTTGCCTGTTCGGCTAACCTTGCTTACTGGATTACTTGCAACCAGAGGCTGCTGAAGGTGCGTGTGAGAGCTTTGGTCCAAGATTTGTAGTAAACGTGGGGACATTTGGGGGCATAGTTGGTGCAATAAAGGAAAGTTAGACCTGTTCTCTGCCTGTGTTGCTTTCGTGCCACGCCCTGGGTTATCACCAGTCTCTGAAAGATGCTGCATATGCTATGTAGAATGCAAGGGCTCAGCCAGTGCGTTCAACACTGATTCCAGAGAATGTGTGGAATGGTTTCCTCTTAGCTAAACATCAGTGTAAGTTAAATACAAAAAAAAAAAAAAATCCAGCCACTTATCAGGAAGTAAGATAAACACTAATCTATCGGAAGAGTTTCTTATTTAATCTGAACCAATCAACAGTTTCTACCAGTTGTCTATCCCTTGAACATTTTTCTCTAAATATCCAGATCTGAATTGCAAAAATTCAATTGATCAGTAGACAATAAACAATAGATAGAATGTTATCTATTTCTTTGCTGGCATCTCTAGGATATTTACAGCCCAGATTTATTAGTCCTACCTGACAGCAAATCTAGCTTTAGTTTAACAATGTCCTACTTACTGTAAGACAAAAATAAATATTTCAATTGGCCATCTACCTTAAGCTCTTGAAGTACAATAAACTTTAAGACAATATATTTTTAATGTCCTATGTTAAGAACATTTTCTGAATTATAGTTCCTCCAATTATTAAAAAAAGGCAGTAAAAGGCAAATTTTAATGCTAGCCAAGCTAATTTATGTATTATAGAAAAGAAAACATAGCATCAATCTTAAACTTAAAACATAATAATTTAGCAAAGCATACTCACTATTTGGTTAGGAACCGACTTAGAGTAGCATGTTGTCTGACAATTAAAACCACCTGTCGATTAAAATAAACAAAAAATGCTCCAAGGAGCCCAGAACAGATCCTATAATAGAAGATTTGAAAAATAAAATTAATCCTAGGCTTTGAATTTACATAAGAACACTGTTAAAATTAGATTTAAAAATCTATAGCTAATTTTTCAACAGCCAATCAGATTCTTCCAGAAAAGTTCAAGGATAACTAGCAAAATATATTCCATTTTGAATTCTGCACATTCATTTATATTTAAGTTCAACAGTATATCCAGAAGGCATAAGCAACCAGAGAGAAATAAACCTTATTGATTAAGATACTAAAATCTTGAAATGGCACATAACTTTTCTGGCTGCAGGGCATCTGTTTCAATGGTTAATTTATGTGACAAAAAATTGGCTGTATCATTACTGGAGATCTCAGCCCTGTTTCTGCATCCTGTTTTACTGCAAGGGGAACATTCAGAGATGTCATCCATTTTAAAATACAGTTCAAAATGATAAAACGTGGTCTACCACCTCAGAATTGGATCTCTAACAATATTGGTCCAATCTGTTATGATTTTTATGCTCCAGAAGTGGCCCTCCTTCTTTATATATCCCCATAGCTTGCTTTTCAATACTGTAGCTGGATGTTCATCTGATCATAAAACTAAGATATCTCCCAAGATAATCTCCTACTGTACAGTATTATTTCTGAACAAGTGGTCATAGGACACTGGGGGTGGGGTGGGGGCTCCCAACACTTTTTCAGGAGTCTTCGAAATCAAAATTATTTAACATGATGTTAAAAATGATGTTGAAAAATAATACAACATTAACATCCTATCAATCAATCATGAGTAGCAATTGCGGTACTGAATTCATTGGCTTTAATTTTTAATATAGTAAATATCATTAAAATATAGCCCATACAAACAAAAGCTCTTTCGAGTCCTTCCTAATCTTTAGAAGTGGGAAGGGTCTTAAGAGAAAAAAGTTTAAGAAACACTATTCCACAGTAATATATGTTTCAGAGAATGTACACATAACGTTGTATATACTCTAATTCTGATTTTTTTTCCCCCCATTAATATAGCTAAATTGAACAACCACATATTCTTGAGCTGTAAGAGATCAAAAAACAATTAGAGGAATCACTACTTTTTGAGTTACTTGGTTAAAGATTCAGGACCTACAACTGCAACTCAGCACTGAAACTCTTGGCAAAGCAAGAAAGAGTTTGGGGTTCCTAAACTAAGACTAGAATATCAGCCGCAGCTTATTCTTAAGCTACATGTGCGTAAACATGCCATTAGGGCTACAAACTAATCATTGAATGAATTCTGTCAGGAGTGAATTTCAAAGTTTGTTTTGATGAAAAAGGCTTGCATACAAAGGCTTGCAAAAAGGCTTGCATGTCGGGTTGCATACAAAGAAATGCAACAAAACAGCTTTTCTGCACCTGCAATATTTCTCAATCCTGTATGATAAACTGCACAACCAAAAATTTTAAGATGATGATCTCAGTCATGGAAATCCACCAAATAATTTTGGGTCACAGTCACCATCTCTCAGCACAACTTAGCTCACAAGTCTCTAAAACTGAGGAAGGGATTGTTTATATAATTTGTAGAAAAGGCAGAATAGAAATCTAACACCAATATCTAGTGTTTTCTTTTGCATCTGATCATCCCAAAGCAGTGTGTAATCTCTGTTTCTCCAAACAAAAGCAAAACAGTTCCTTGTCAGGCAACAGGAGTGCTGATTTACCACCAGTTGATAAGGTACTTAGGAGCCAAGGACTTGGCAGCACAAGGAAACAATAGCCAATAAATGGCCATCAACACACCAATCAACACGCCAATCAACATTCCAATCAAATAGGCACCACACAAAAATGACACATAGAATAGCCCAAAGCACACATTCTGGTAGAGAGAAGACCCCCGAGGATGGGTCCAGCATGAATCCAAAAGAATCATCATCATCATCATCAGGGACCTTGGAGGTCTTCTAGTTCAAATTCCTGCTCATGCAGGAGACTCCATACCATTTCAGACAAATGGATGGCCAGTGTCTTCTTAAAAGCCTCCAATGATGGAGCACCCAAAATTCCTGACAGCAAGACTTTCCTCTAGTTGATTGTTCTCACTGTCAGGAAATTTCTCCTTAGTTCTATGTTGCTTCTTTCCTTGGTTTCTATGCATTGTTTCTTGTTTTGCTTACAAGTGCTTTGGAAAATCAGTTGATCCCCTCTTGTTTGTGGCAGCCCCTCAAATATTGGAGCACTGCTATTATGTCACCCCAGTCCTTTTCTTTTCTAGACTAGACATAGTCAATTCTTGCAACTGTTCTTCATGTGTTTTAGCCTCCTAACCATCTTAATTGCTCTTCTTTGCACTCTTTCCAGAGTCTCAACATCTTTTTTTATATCATGGCGACCAAAACTGGATGTAGTATTCCCAGTGTGGTCTTGCGTGTGGACCAGAGGTTTAGACTAAACCACTAGTCCTGGTTACTGACCCAGATTGGACCCAGATTGCAACATTATTCTGGGATGCATATATTTGCTACTATAAGGCGGCTTGAAATACAGGTGTGAGAAGAGCTTGAATTGTATTGGGAAGAGGGCAATGACTAACCACTTCTGTACTGTTCCCAAGAACCTGCATTAACATATCTATGAAATCCCCTTAAGAGTTGAGTAGGACTCAAGAGACCTTACCTGTTTCTAATATGGAACTTTTTAATTTAACTCTGCTTCATACGGAGAACTTTCAATACGGCTTGCCTTTCTTCATCCCTGCAAACACCCCCCCAAACACACACAACTGCATTAAAGTGTGCTCCAGTGGGCTTACCCTATTACAGCAAATGCCGGCAGCTCCTGTAGGTCAAAGGGAAAATCCATGCGAAAGTTTGTTCTGAAGAGGGCTGTAATGGTGACTGTGAAGAGGGGATGGAGAGAAGAGACAACCAGGGTGACCAGGGAAGAAAAAAGAACATGAAGTCAGGCCCTCAGTACCCCAACAATGAGAGTCTGAGAACTAAGAACTAAGCCTAAGAAGCTTCTTTATTACCATCATCTCAGTTTTAAGAACTTCACTGTAAAAAAAAATAATCATAAGTTTTCCAAGAAGAGTGAAACAATTTAGCCTTAATACCACTTGTTTAAAAATGGTTCTGTTGTTACTAAAAACCTTTCTGCCTTACACAGATGCTCCCCTACCCCATTACCGCCCATAATCTTGCAGGAGTTGTGTGTAAAGCTTGTGGGAGGCAGCAATAATGGCAAGAGAGGCTGGGAGGAGGTGCGTCTTCTTATCTTACTTGCATCCTTGTTCCAGACAGCAAAGACTCGGAAAACGAAGGCGCTGAATGTGGCTGCAAAGAATCCACGCCAATAGTTACGAACGGCAAAATAGGTGGAAGTGACTTCAATGCTAAAGAGGACACCTACAAAGTAGATAAAAATTCTCATCAGTACATAACACTTCACACACATAAAATGCATGCAAATACTATTTCCCTCAGCCATCACTCCCCAAAATAGGCTTTTGCAAAAGAGATAAGAGTTACAACAATAAGTGGGCATGAAGGCGAAGTTTACTTTTAATTTCTTTTCATTTTGCAAAAGTTTTGTTTTGTTTTTAAAGTTAGAATTAAGGCCACATAGGCAAGTGTAAGCAAGATTGGAGTTCCCCGAGTCACCCTTTATGTTAACTCACTACTTTCCCAACTTTCTACCATCAAAAGAATATTTCCTGTGGAAGAACCATTTGAGGCTGGATTATATATTAAGTTCACCTCACAGTAAGTTCTGGGTAGCACCAACCCACGGCCCACTATCAGGCTCTGACCATTCAGAACTGGACCATGGAAGTGGTGGGTGAGTCATGGAATCATTCCCTCCCCTCCCGCTGCCGGGCAGCAGAGATGGAAAAGGTGGGGGACTCTTCCTTAAAGCAATTGGACTTGATTGTAAAATTTGTTTTCTTACTGAAAAAAAAATCCAAAGAACTTCAGGGTTATCTGGAATGAATGTTGAAAAGCCTGTGTTTTGATGGAATAGAAGCGGCCACCACCCATCCAATGTGACATCACTATCTCCTAGTGACAAGGGGCTTGTCAGAACATTTCATTGACCTTGTCCACATGATTCTCAGTTGAGTATGTATTGGAGCGGCATGAGAAGATGCCATGAATGAACACTAATCTTCATACTGCTAAGATTCTAAAAAAAAACGGAGCGCTTTTTAATGGGTTGGAAAATGATGACCAACAGGATCCTCTAAGGCAGAGGTCTCATTCTCATGGCCCGCGGGCCAATTGTGGCCCACAGGACGATATCCTGTGGCCCCCACCGTGATATGAAAGTTTAATATTAGTGTATAATATAAACATAAAGTATAATATAAAGTATAATATTATGCGGCCCAACCTCACCCAGACTCTGCCTCCAGCGGCCCCCAGGTAAATTGTGTTTGAGACCCCTGCTCTAAGGAACCTCTGTGGTGCAGTGGTTAGAGTACCGTATTACAAGCTACTTCTGCAGCCAGCTGCCTACAATTTGGCAGATCGAATCTCACCAGGCTCAAGATTGACTCAGCCTTCCATCCTTCTGAAGTGGGTAAAATGAGGACCCAAATTGTTGGGGGCAATATGCTGATTCTGTAAACCGCTTAGAGAGGGCTGTAAAGCACTATAAATCAATATATAAGTCCAAGTGCTATCCTGGGAAGGAAGAGTGCCATCAATATAAAATAAATAATATTATTAATAATAAAGAGTCTTATAAATGGAGACTAAAGCATGATGTAAGAGAGAAGGTGTGATGTGTCTTGGAAAATGTAGACAAAAGCAAGCAGCCACTTGCCTCCAAGTGGTGTCCCGAAACAGCAGCCAACCCCTACTGCACATCCCACAGTCAGGACATCTGTGTAATAATATGGCTGCTACTAGTGGAAGAGATGAGACAGAGAGAGAGAGAAAAAAAAACAGGACAGAAGAGGAGTGAGAGGATTGGAAGCTAATATTACAAGGCAATCAGTTGATGTTCTGTAGCACATCCTGGACCCATTTACTATATATATTCTGTATATGTCATTGTTTCTGTTTTCTGTCATTCTGGCCCAGACAGATTCCAATACATTTGTGCAAGAAATTGGGGCATTGTATCTGAATGCTCAACTCCTATAGAAACAGAATGCTTTCACCTTTTCAGGTCTAACATTTTTTTTAAACATCAAAAAGGCTGCTGTATATCAACAGTTGATGGTTAAGAAGCATATGTTGTGAATAGCTTTACACATTATAAAACTCCAGTTTGAAGGTATAGGAATTTGGATGTGTTCTTCATGTACAGGCTTTTACCTGTGAATACACAGACTGGAGAATGTGCTACAAAAGGGAATTGCTGCATTATCTCGTAACTTCAGTAAGTTAGAATGAACTCCTTTGTAGTACAACCTTTATAAAAAAAATGTGAACAATGAACAGATGCTGTGCATGAGAACAGCTTTCTCATCTGATTGATGAGAGAGGGACATACCATTCATGAGGGATGTACCACTTTAGGAACCATTCCATTTGGAATTCTTTTTTTAAATAGCAATTTTATTAAAAGATTAGAATTACAGTAGTAGGCGTTATTCCATTTGGAATTCATGGATGTGCCATAAAGGTAATGTATCTGGCTAAAATTCTATCCTTAGATGGAACTGAAATGGTTTGACTCAATCTGTATTTGTTGTCCAATTCATATGATTTACTGCTATACACAGATGACAAAAAATAAGAAAGAAGAAACAAATGAGCAACAAGGCCTCTCTTCAGAGAAGCACATAGTTCAGGAAGAGAATTGCTGAAGCCACCAAAATACAGCTGGTAAACCAAGAGGTCATCTCTATATAGGTAGAATTATTATCAATACTGAATTCTATCTACTAAAGAGCTCTCATTGAAATTTATACAGACACTTCAAATTCATGTTTGCAGTACATGCCTTATTTCAAAATTACCAAACACAGATTCTGGTTTAGAGGATTCAGCAAGGAAAAAACAACAAAGGGTATTAATTAACTTTATCAATAAGTTAAGAAGAAAATCTTAGCATTCACCAACCAGGATTGCAGGGGGTGGTGGTGGTAAGGTTTTAAAGATATATATTGGAGCCATGGTGGCACAGTGGTTTGAATGCAGTATGGCAGAGTAACTCTGCCCACTGCCTGGAGTTCAATCCTGATGGGCTCAAAGTTGACTCAGCCTTTCATCCCTCCGAGGTCAGTAAAATGGGGTTCCAGATTGTTGGGGGCAATAGGCTGGCATTTGTAAACTACCTAGATTGAGAATGCTGTAAAGCAGTATATAAGTCTAAGTGCAGTTCTCTTGCTATCCATTCAAGTATACATTTCCAAATTAAGTTTGGAAAAGTTGCAAAAATCAAATAGCAAATTTACAAATTATACCTATTTGTCACTTCAGAAAATAATGATCCATGTCAGGTATAACCATGTGGGGAGGGTGATAATTGACTGTCAGGCTTAGTCTCACTGAATATATTGAAAAATTGCTTTCTATTCAAGTGGCGGGACAGGGAATCAAGGTGTCATCAGATTTACTGCTCTTGGCCACTTGATAAAGAATCTGCTATAATTAGCTTATGGATTCAGTTGTGTTTCTCCAGTTACTAATATAGGCTATTTGTTTCTTTTATTTATTTAAAAGACTTCTAAGACTACCCATCTTTTGTGCTCTAACTTTTGGCAGCTCACATAAATAGCTAAATAAATAAATAAACAAATAAATAAATAAATAAACAATGAAACCAACATTAAACAAACCTTCCACTTCTCCATATGGCAATATTTAAATTTATTGGGCTCTTGGAAAAAAGCTGCCAGATTGAAATCGAAGTCAATTTATCTCTCATCTAACATTTCATCTTTATAAAATGACTTGAATATTTCTAAGATCCTTAATCTCATACCAAGAACCATTCACTGTCTCCCTACCGCCTATGGATCAAATTATTTTCTTGAACAACAACAAAATCTCTTCTTAAGGTCTTTAACCCGAAGTATTATTTTATCATTGTTATGACTGTACTTGTTATTTATAGACTAGCTGTAAAAACAAAGTATTTTCAGTACCTGACTTGGCAGTTTTAAGGTAATGGTGAAAGGGAAAATAGCCTACAGTATACATATAAGTGTACATAGTAACGTATTTTAATTAAAGTCCCTATTTTCCCTAAGAAAAACAAAACAAATGGGGGAGATAATGGGGACAGTCATTTTCCCTTGTCACTGTCTAAAACTTAGAAGAATGTGACCTGGAAAATGGAAGTATATATAATTGCCATGGAAATAATTTCTTGGTTGTCCATCCCATGTCATCTCCTTGAACCATCGCTACATCCTGTGGATTTCCACAGGATGCTCATTCAGATTTTTTCCATTTTCCTGCAAGGTTACATGAGATAAAATAACTGCACCATTGTGTCTCAAGAGTTCTTGTATCTGTTACAAAGAAAACACATCTTTCCTTCCAGAAATGTCCTCAGCTTGGAGCATCAGCATGTTGTATAAACACAGGAATGCACTTGCCTCCAAGAGGGGCCCCGAAGCAACATCCAACACCAACTGCGCAAGCGGCCACCAGGAGGTCCAGTTGCCTATGCATGTTCTGGAACAAAGAGTCCAGCCAGAGAGAGGCATGCCAGGGTTAGAATGAGCACAGGCAAGAGTTAGTCCTTTCTTCTCCTGCTGCGCCAATACTAAGCATCTGCCAGCAGCAAAGTCAACCTACTTTTAGAGCCTTGTGAGTTGGCTTTAGTAGCAAGGGCAGCCAGGATCTACAAGAAATCAGTCTCTTCCTGCCTTGCTGCCATTTCCTGTATTTTCCTTGTATTAGTTTTATTTATTAATGTTCAGGTTGATTAGATGATGTCTAAAACAAATCATCTAAGCATTTAAGCAACTGGAAGAATACAGCATGGCTGAGTCATAAAGCTGTTGATTTATTTTATTTCTGCAGCTAGGGTTAGAAGCAAGAAGCTTCTAGAGCAGAGCTGTCAAACTCCCAGCCCATGGGCTGGATGCATCACGCACTGGCCACACCCATGCCTTGTTTAGCGAAGGAGGGGTGGAGTCCCGATATGCCACCTGATGCCACCATGACATGAGTTTGACACCCCTGTTATAGAGTCACAGCCAGCCTCAAGACATAGCTGCTTACAACAGCCATAGCTATAAGCACAGTTTGCATGTTTATTGTTCTCAATGAATCTGCTCTTAAATACAAGAATGAGGTGGGGGGAAATCATCCTTATTTACATCTATTCAACCATTCCTGTAACAATTGAAGTAAAAACTCTCAGTCCTAAATTATGCTGCTCTTTTTTGCAACCAGCATATGTGACGAGATATAGCCAATCTTGTTTATCTTTGGCTCTTCTGCATATTTATGCTTGTAAAAGTTTGGAATTATGTTTTTTATCAGGAGAAAAGGTGCAAATCAGAATGATTTGATACTCCACAGGGTAAGTAAAGTTCAGTTTTAGGATGAGGATAGGAAACTGTGCAGAATATTAAAAGCCCATTCCAGGTGCCAGATTACCTGTTCAAATGGTTCCTTTATAACTAATTCCAAACTTTTATTTACACAAAAATTGATATTTTGGAAAAGCCAAACATTGTTCCTGGGTTGTTGTTTTTTTCAGTACAATTACAATTGCACTACATTATTCTTGAGCAATTCTTCCATGTTTCACTGGACATAATTGCAGTCAAAATACCTAATACTCCTCTCACTGTCATTTCCTGTGTTGTTCAGGTTCTTGTTTTTGAACGAACTTTTTCATTTTAATATCCTCAGTTCTGCTTTCATCATCAATAGTCTATAATGTTCTCTCCCCCAGCAATCTCACTCTCAAACTAGATGGAGCATGCAGAACACTTACCTCATAAACCCCACAAAAGATGGACAAGAACTTGCTGAGGACAGCAGCACAGATGCTTGCAATGTGCACAAAAGGGCCCTGTGGGGCGGGGAGAGAGATTGTGTAAATAAATAACTGGGAAGAACTAGGCTGAGTAGCATCACAGTGCAGGCCAACAACAAAGGATATGCCTCCAACCAGCTCCTGATTATTCTCTCCCTGCCTACACTGAACTGAAACGATTTCAGCATCTTAGTATCTTTTGTTGTTGTTGTTGTTGTTATCAAATCCACAGATCCAACTTCTGTCCTTGATGATCAGGTGTCGTCAGAGGCGGTATTCAGCAGGTTCTGACCAGTTCTGGAGAACCGGTAGTGGAAATTTTAAATAGTTTGTAGATCTGGCAAATACTACCTCTGACTGGAGATTTTACAGTATCCTTCCCCTGCCACGCCCACCAAGCCACGCCCACTAAGACATGCCCACCAAGCCACACCCACAGAACCCGAAGTTAAAAAAAATGTGAATCCCACCACTGGGTGTCGTGATCAAGTGGTGATCAGGTGTTATCAAATCCACAGATCCAACTTCTGTCCTTGATGATCAGGGGAAGATCAAAAGCACTGGGGGCTGGTATTGGGAGTCCTTAATTAAAGGGAGGGGTTGCACTTGGGTCCCCCAGGCCTCTGGGCATGTGGGAGTGGCTCAGTTGCTTCTAATAAGTAAGTTCGTTTCTGCAGTTTCTGCTTGCATTCAGCTCTAGACGAGGCTTCTGTGTGTTTCTATTCCTTTTTGGATGGTTCTGACTGCTTCCCAGACTGCTCCTTTATCAAGCCAAGAAGCAGTATATCCATGTAGCTGCAATTCCTCCCTTCCATTTGGTATTCGAGCTGAGTCTATTTCTGGCTCTGAATACACCAGTTAGTTGCTCTCCTCTGCTTGCTTTGCCGGAATTGCAATCCAAGTACCGTTATCCAATTTATACCATCGTCCAATTCTTGAGATGCTGGTATCTTCACTTGTTATTGTGCTTTATGTCTTTAGCTTGACAAATGCCTTTGGCTCAAAAGTTTTTTTCTGAGGAAATAAAAAACACTGGAACTGCCAGAAAGCAAGAGTTGCAATGATTATCAGCCATGTGTTTCTGCTGCTGATGTAAGGAAGAGCTTGTGTCTTTCTCTGTTAATTAAATAGAAGGGAATGACCTAAAGAAATGCTAGCATCTGACAGTTTCAGACTAATTAAAGATATTATCTTACAGCCAGCAACAGAGAAGTGGCTAGTTTAGGACTCCAGTGGGAAAACTAGCCAGCCAGTAAAAGAGAACTGGTTAGTGCTCCAGTGGGGAAAATAGTTTAGTTCAGAAACATTCTCACACACTTATTTCAGTGATAAGAGAATATATGTAGCTCAGGGTTGAGCTGTGGAATGCTTTTTGACCTTGATTGTTTGTTTGCAGATGTTTCATTACCCAACTAGTGCAAGTGAGAGTGAGTTTTACTGCCTGTTTATGTGCAATAGCTTGCTCTGCCAGTTTGCTGAGGGTGTGGTTTTCTCCTTGGTTATTGTATTGTTTTCTGCTTGATTGTTTGTCTGGTGTTAATCCCTGCTTACCTGGGTGTTGGCAGATGGAGAGGATGTCTTTGTTTCCTTCTTGGCTTTTTTTTTTACTTCTGTCTTTTAAATGCTTTGTAAATGTGGTTTAAGATGCATCTGTTTTTTTTTTCTTCATTTGATCTATTCTGAGTTTAACCCTAGAATCCTTTAGTTCTTTGCAGCCTTTGTCTTCAAGCAAATATCTGCCATCACTTACCCTCTTTTCTCTCTTACCTCTCCTCCCAATTGTACCCACCTCTTTTCCAACAGGAATCCCACTTCCCAGGCCAGCTGTCAGGCTTACAACTTTGGCCACAAATGCTTTAGGTGTGAGGTACTCCTTGAGGACTACTCCTCGCATGATAGTTTTTAATTCTGGAATCCCAGAGCCTGAACAAAACAGAAAGGAATCAAGAAAAATGCTTTTCAGAGAGAACATCGTCCAAAACATATTGAGATACTACAGCACAAGGAACCTATGTCAGATAGCACGAGACCTCTTAGGTGACACCCAGGTTGACCTCAATCACATAGGAAGCATACTTCACAGGTTTGTTATTGTGGGGATAATAAGAGGAGAAAGTTATGTTGGCTATGTTCACCACCTTGAGTCATTTGTCAAAATAACAAAGGCGGGATACAGACAAATAAGTATGAGTGCTTGAAACTTCAATAATAAGAATTAATGGGAGATATTAAAGTGTCTTATCTGCCTGCAGCAAATCTCTGCTTGTCCTTACATGGACCCAATAGAATCAGTGCTCCTTGATTGTGTACCCCTTTTGCCCTAAGAATGGACATAGGGTGGTGAATTGGCAGGCAAAAAAAGGCAGACGGGGGACTTCATCTATGACTGGGATTGACAAAAAAAAAGTCTGCTATGGTTGTGTAGTTTGGGCCTGAGATGAACAGACATATATGTCCCTTGATTGCTCACCCACAGCCTGTGGAGAGACAAGCTGGCAGAAGAGGGCAGCAAAGAGGATAAGGACGAGGGGGTAGGTGACCCAGGCCAGGAACTGCATAGGGATGCTGGGTTGCATCTCTTTGTATATCCACTTGTAAGCTGTAGGGGGAGAAATGACAATAGACGTGAGTGATTGTAACACCTGAACAGAACCCAAAACACCATAAATTCAACCCATGCAGGAGTTGCCATTGGCTGGACTCAGCCCACTGCAGAATGATAACCAACAAGCAGAGCCCTAACTAAACAAGGCAAGAACATTTTCCAATCTCACTCTGCAGTCTTTCCTACCTCCATCTATATTCTCAAATGGCTTGTGTCAATTGCAAGGATTGGCAGGGTGCAATAGAAGAAATCAGTAACAAGCATTCCCTTTTCTTTTTGTGGAAGGGCATTTTGCCAGGATCTGTGCAGGGTTCAAAGAGGGCAGGATCCCTCATTGACCAATCTGAAGGCAACCCAGACAGACACGGATCAATTTCTATGATCAGCAGCAACCCAACATCCAGCCTAATGAACAAATGAAGCACCTTTCCAAGGCCATTTCCTTCCTCATTTGGATAACAGATGATCACTAGGAATGAGAGCTCTCTACCTGCCTGGTGAAAGACCCAGATCTTAAAAGGGGAAAGCTCAATGTTTGGTTTTTGGAAAGAGCAAACAGTAGGAAAGAAAACAAACAGGTACACTTTCCATGACCAGAACTGGTACCTTTCAGTCAGCTTTGTTTTCAAGAAATTATTCATCTCTCTACTCTGTCTTGTCTGAACCTTTACGTGCTACATTTGTTAGGTTTTTAATTGGTTTCAGTTGTGAATGATAGCACAATAATAAAACAGAGTAGACAGTGTTTTAAGTTGTAGCATTTCTTTAGAGTGTGAACCAACCTACCTTGCAAGCTTTTGGCACTGGCATAATCTACCCCCCAGCTGACTAGTGCCATGACCAAACCCAGGAGAATCAAGAATATCCAGTCTTCTCCCAGCTTCTTCGTAATATATTTCTTGATACTTTTAGTACAGGCTGCAGAAAAGGAAGGTCTTTTAAATAGTGGTAAATTTTCCTCCAACATTACTACTTCATAGTTCTATATATGACACCGGGAACTGTATGACACTGTAATAAATGTGTCAAATTTCTTCCACTGACATCAACAAGGATGAGAGGACTTAAATCATGCCAGATTGTGTCATTTCCTTCCAAACAGACGGAGATGCATTTAAAGCTTGCAGAAACTCTCCTTAATTCAGAGATGTTGATGAACATAAGCATCGGTAAATTCATCAGGTTTAAAGTGCCCTGATCCATACTTTATGAAGCATGTGTTATGTGACTCGTTGAAAATAGCAAACAGTAGGCTTAAAACAACAAAAGAAAAATAAACATTCTCCATTTCACTTAACTGGAAAAATAATCTTATAGTGATGTCCAATCTGAATTAGAAAAAGTGACTTAGCCCACAGTGCTCTGAGAATGCAGGCGAAATACAGCAAATAGCATATGGGATTATTTTTAACAGGTCATTAACACCCACTCTTCAGCATTGCTAATACAAGGCCCTATGTGAATATGTTTGAATTTCTGATTATCTCATTAATTAATCTTTATGTATGCAGAAGTAGAATTATCATATATTGCCTAATTTTCTTAATAACTTTTTTAAAAAGTACTCTACAGGCTTTAGACTCAGATTCTGAGCTAAACAGCCAAAACATAGCAACAACCTTCAGCTTCCCTCTCACCATATGCAATAAACTCCAGTGCAGTTAACCCCCAAGATACTGTGAGCTTCTTGGAAGCTTACCATGATACTTAGAGTAGCTCTCCTCTTTGAGTTCAGCCCGACTTCTCCGCTTCGAGGACTCTTGAGACTTCTTATTCAGAAGTTCAGCTGCTTCCTTCTGAGAAAGACTGGGAAGCTGTTCTGTATACTGGCCATAGAGCTGAGAGAAGAGTAATAGGTGGTCAAGACACTCCAAAGACAATACAGAAGAAGACAGCCAGAGACTTCAAGGCACATAGTAATAGCTATGTCAAAATGGAATGCCTTTAATTATAATGCACAGTGGAATGTAGTCATGATCCCAGGTCCTCTGCCATAAATGACATTCATTGAATCTAAACCAAGTATATTTTTCTCATAATCCTGATTGGTAAATGTTCACAGCAGTACAGTATAAACGTGAAATGGTATGAATGTTCTGCCTGTGGCAAAAGATTTATGATAGCTCATTCAAACATAATCTTATTTCTTGCTGCATAATCATTGATGAATGATGAATCTATGTTAACTGATTCCAACTCTTGAAGAGATTTTTAATCCCTGCTGGTAGATACCTATATCCTCAATCTTCCAAACTGCACAATAGTTCAACATTGTGAATGCAAGATGATGAGGTACCAGTCTACAGATACTTACAATGTATAGATCAGATCTTATTTGAAGAAATGGGGCAAGGATAGTCGTCTCAATCTGAAAATAACCCAGATTATTTCTAGGCATTTTTTGAATGTTAAACTAATCTAATTAATTATTGCAAGAAGGAATAATTCTAGTATAAAAATCAACAAGTGCATGATACATGAAAAGAAGGACTATAGCAGTCTTCCAATTGTTGAGGGGCTGTTACAGAGAAGAGGGAGTCAGCTTCAAGCTCTTCTCCAAAATACCTGAAGACAGAACAAGAAACAATGGGTGGAAACTAATCAAGGAGAAAATCAACCTAGAACTAAGGAGAATATTCTGACAGTGAGAAGAATTTATCCAGAGGTTGTAGGTGCTCCATCCGTGGACAATTTTAAGAAGACATTGGACGACCACTTTTCTGAAATGGTACAATCTCCTGCTTGAGAAGAGAGTTGGACCAGAAGACCGCTAACCTGTTATTGTTCCAACTCTGTTATTCTAATTCTGTTAAAATGTAGTACACTGTATATTTGATTATTTGAAAACTAATCACTGCAATAGGAGCCCCAAGTATACTATCTCTGTGTTTTCTAGGTCCACATATTTATAAGAAACTCATCTGTGTTGTCTAGCTGCATTAGAAGCTAAACTAAATAATCTGTAGCAGGCAGACAAGATGCAATTGGTTTCCAAGAAGAAGGTATTTCTTACTAGCTCAAAACATATCCTGAAAAATAATAGGGAGGCATTCAAATTCCCAAGCAGTGGGGAAGAATTAACTTCAGGTATTCAACTTTTTTTTTCATTTCCTTATCATCTTTATATATACACATTTCTTTCATTATACAATTTCAACTTAATATATAAATAAATATAGATATATATGAATATAGATATAAGTATTTACATAGTTTCTTATTCTTTACGTAATTGCCATTTCGATTTCTTTTTATTCTTAAACCATTCATACCAGGCATCCCAGACTTTATAATATATCGACTCTTCTTTTTCTCTTAATTTCATTGTTAGTCTGTCCATCTCTGCACAGTCTAAATTTTTTTTATAACAACACCCTCTGGTGGTACAATTTCTTGCTTCCAGAATTGTGCATAGGAAATCCTAGCAGCTGTTAAAATAGGTAGCATAATGTATTTATCTTTTTTATTATATTTTTCCATTATTATGCCTAATAGGAATAGTTCTGGTTTGGATTCAATTTTCTGTTTTATTATTTCTTCTAACCACAATCGAGTTATAGTCCAATATTTCTTGACCTCTGGGCAGGTCCACCACATATGAAAATAGGTCCTTTTTTCCTTCTTACACTTCCAACAGCTTAAGTTGGGCTTAAGCTGAACATTTTTGCTAGTCTAGCAGGAGGAAGATGCCACCTATAAAACATTTTATATAGATTTTCCCTGTATGCTGTGGTCATAGTTAATCAGGTATTAATCTTTAAATGAGTTAACAAGTTTACTTTACAAATTCAAGCAAATAGCCATATGGAAATAAATTATTGTAATTAATTGCATTTGTAGAGAAGAAAGTGATTTCCTTAATTTGCCCACTCTATAGTATATGGACAGTTATACTAGTCTTGCAAGGCTTAAAGTACAGTATAATTCTCCCACCATCACCTTTACAGCCCAATGATTAGGAAGGGTTCCTCCTGAACTTCTTTCTCCGCCCACTATGCAGCTGTGGGATTTGTACCCTCTTGTCTGATTGGTCTTCAGGCAGCGTTTCTTTGCCAGGTCTCCCAAGTTCATTCCCATATATCCATTACCCTCTGCCTTTTCTTGTTACCTGTTAGCGTTTTGCCATCTTTATTGAGCAGACGATATTCTGATTCTTTTTTTTTTCTTTGAAGGGTGCTAAGAATAACAAAAATAGTTTCTTTAGGCATCTTCAAAGGAAAAAAAACCCTCATTCTGCACTTTCACTTTTCTGACTTCAACTCTGCAATGCTGGGTTACTTGACTGCACTCTTCCTTTGTGCGCTGCCCATTTTCAGATTCCCTCTTTATGTATCTTTTTTGGTTGTTTTCAGATTTTCACAGCCTTTTTTTGGGATTGTCATTTAGACTACCATGATTCTCTGTTTTTCTTCCTCAAAGGAATTGTTTGCAATTTTACTTTTACCTCCCTTAGGGATTTTTTACATCCTTGAGTGCTTTTTTCCATTAGCTTTTCCTATCACATGATCCTACTTGCAATTACTTTCTGAATCTACGGCATCTACTTGTGAAGTCCAAGATCTGTGTATGACTACACTCAGTTTTAGTTTTCCTTGAAATCAGGACCAGCAATATGTGGCCACTTCATCACATTGCTGCTGTTTCTGTTTCCTCAATAAACAGAACAGAACAGAATTTGTCTTCCTTTTTTTTAACTGAATAAGAGAGTTGGAAGGGACCTTGGAGGTCTTCTAGTCCAGGGGTCGCCAACCTTTTGGACCTCAGGGACCACCAAACTCATAATTTTAAATCCCGCTGACCAGAGACCCTGGGAAAATCCCCAAAAGACTCTGCAGGAAAATTCCCCATTCCGTTTTCCTACCGATCGATCATTCTTTATTTGGGATCACAGGATACTGTCTCCAGTTCCATTCTTAGTGGGAGAGAGAGAGAATTTTGGCTTCATGCAAGGAAATCAGCAGAAGCAGCAGAAGTCTTTCTTTCTCTCCCCCAAACTCTGCCAGAAATGAGTCTTTGTGAGACTTGTCATGCCGGCACAGCCTCTTGGAGCAGGATGCCTTGCAGGGTCCCAAAGACTCATTTCTGGCAGAGTTTGGGGGAGAGAAAGAAAGACTTCTGCTGCTTCTGCTGCTTTCCTTGCATGAAGCCAAAAGCAGAAGAAGAAAGAAGTGGAAAGAAGCAGCCTGGTGGCCAGGCAAGGCACATGGGGTGAGTGGGGCAAATTCCACCCTTCACCCTCCTCTGACTACCTCGTGTTGTTCTCAATGCAAGCAATGCAAGCCTTGTGTTCCCGTGGGCTATTTGGAAGATGCTTTGGGGGTGACATTTCTCTGCGGACCACCAAAATTTTCTCATGGACCACCAGTGGTCCCCGGCCCACTGGTTGGCGACCACTGTTCTAGTCCAATACCTTGCTGAGGCAGGAAGCATTATACCATTTCACAAGGGTAGGATTCAAATTTTTTAACAACTGGTTCTGTGGGTGTGGCTTAGTTGGTGGGCATGGCTTGGTGGTCATGTGACTGGATGAACATAGCTTGGTGGTCATGTTATTGGCTGGGCATGGCCAACTCAACATCATTCACATTGAGGCACACATCTCCTCACCTGGCCTCTCATGACTGTGGGGATGCTGCAACAGTCATAAGTGTGAAAAATGGTCGTAAGTCACTTTTTTCAGTGCCATTGTAACTTTGAATGGTCACTCCACACAAGCAAAGTACCAGCAAAGGTGGGGGGAAAACTCCAGAGACATTCCTGAGACAGGAAGTCTAGTCCTGCCAAGAATAATAAGGGTTAACAGAGAGGCAGTTTGTGTAAGCAACACCAGAATGTTTCTTTCCTACCTCCCTTACAGGATTAGGCCAGTAATTTCTTCTAACAACCAGTTCTCTGAACTTCTTAGAATGTTAACAACTGGTTCTAGCGAATAGGTGTGAACTGGTAGAATCCCACCCCTGACATTTCAGAGAAATGGTTGTCCAATCTCTTCTTAAAAATTTCCAGTGTTAGAATATTCACAACTTCTGAAGGCAAGCTGTTCCGTTGGTTAATTTTTTTTAATGTCAGGAAATTTCTCCTTAGTTCTAAGCTACTTCTCTCCTTGATTAGTTTCCATCTATTGCTTCTTGTCCTGCCTTCAGGTGCTTTGGGGTATAACTTCACTCCCTCTTCTTTGTGGCAGCCCGAGATATTGGAACACTGCTATCATGTCACCCCTACACCTTTTCATCAAACTAGACATACCCATACCCTGCAACCAATTTTAGCCTCCAGTCCACTAATCATCTTTGTTGCTCTTCTCGGCACACTTTCTAGATTCTCAACATCTTTTTTTATATTGTGGCAACCAAAACTGGATATAATATTCCAAGTGTGGTCTTACCCAGGCATTATAAAGTGGTATTAACACTTCACATGCTTGATTCGATCGCTCTGTTAATATAGCCTATAATTTTCTTGGCTTTTTTGGCAGCTGCAGCACACTGCTGGCTCATATTTAAGTGATTGTCCACTAGGACTCCAAGTTCCCTCTCACAGTTACTACTATTGAGTGAGTATGCTAATACCTGTGCATTTTATTTTTCTTCCCTAAATGTAGAATCTTACTTTTTTCACCATTGAATTTCATTTGGTTACCAGTAGAAATTAAATACTCTCTTTTTTTGTTAGACAATTAAATCCTCCCTGTTAATAAATTATTTCTTAAATTTATGTGCCACTATCCCGCCACCTTCCTTAACCCTCTAAAATAGAATAGTATCAGAAAGACAAGTTAGGAATTTGCTGGAAGGACCAGGCTTGGCAAGATCTTAGGATACTGCATATTTGCATTCTTGCAATTAGATGGCTCTTTGACAGATTTGCAATATGATTTCAGAAGGCACTATTAACATCATATGCTTAGCTGAGATTGCAATATTGTAACAGTATTTTTTTTAACTTGTGGTGTAACTTGTGTTGCTTCTATTTGTTTTGAACAAGTTTGAATCTTTCAGTGGCTATATTCTAGTCAGGGATGTCATCCCACCAGTTTGCAAAATAAATATTTTTATGTATTTAATTTATTTATTAAATTTGTATGCCAGCCATCTTATCTGTAAGGTGATTATTTAGATCTAGATCAGCTACAAAGATAATATAACATTTATTGTAACTTTTTTTCTGTGAACACATTAAAAAAATGAAATTCTGATGCCCACCCTCAAAAGAAAATATGTCGTGTATATACAGTGTTCCCATACCCGTACATGCACCTACATATACAAATGCTATTTGTTAGATAATACATATGATATTAGTTTGATAATGTTTTCCCTTCAAGATCATTCTATTTATTTCCCATATTGTGAGTGTTAAACAACACTCACACTTTCCACAATATAGAAGACTTTATTGAGCTCCTTACTTCCAGTCCCACACTAAATTTTAGTTGAAAGTTCTTCCAATGAACCTTGCCACACTTTTGTGGTACACATTGTATCAGCAGTACATCAGCAGTCTGCCATCTTGGCAACTCAGGCCATGGTCCTAGGAATCCCACCATTCAATGCCATTTGCATAATGATAATTGACCACTAGAATTACTATTACTTATTTCCATTTCAAAACTTCTTTCATCAGATGGAAGGAAGGATAAAGATAAACCCTATTGTCTTCCCTCCGAGATTTTCAGAGTCTTTGCTGGTGTGGTTGTAACTGTTCTATGTAGTATAACACAGGAGTGTCAAACTCAATTTCATTGAGGGCTGCATCAGGGTTGTGTTTGACCTCGGAGGGTGGGGTTGGGCATGACCAGCTCGATGTCATTCATGTGATCAAATGCCACTTTTGCTAGTAGTTTTCTAGCAAAAACGGAGCTCGAGAGGCCCACGCGAGCTCCATTTTCACTGGCAGAAGGCTACACGAGGCCGTCACAGCTGAAAATGGAGCCTGGGAATTCCATACACAGCCCTCACAAGCTCCATTTTCACTGACAGAGGCACCACAGGCCGGTCCTTTGCTGTTTCCAAGGCAGCCCCATGGGCCAGATCTAAGCACCCTGTAGGCCGGATCCGATCCATGGGCCTTGACTTTGTCACCCCTGGTATACCTGTTCCCTCATATGTCAGCAGGAAAGGATCATTGCCTGTTTCAGAAATTATGACCTAGGACAGCTCACTATTTGTACAGGTTTTTTTTCCAGAAGAGAATGAAATTCACATTAAAATATCATCCAATCATGTTTAGCTGTGGAAGCAAGTGATATGGCAGAGCAGTACCTGTGTGCACCATACATTATGCAACATATGATACAGGGTGAGATATGTAACAACCAGACACAATGTTTTTAAACAATCAAAAGTAGCATTTTTCCCTTATCATAATTCTTCTATACACGAAACTCTTGCTCTGTGGGAAGAGAAGACATCAGCTTTTGAGAAGGCTGGTGTGGAACATGGAAGGCCGATAGCTATGTCTTAAGTTAGGCAAGAGTTGGGATAATTCACCCAGTTATTGAAGCAACTCTTTCCTTAAACATTTTACATTCTCCTGAACTTCTTATTGTCTTTTGAATTACTATTTTTTAGGCCTTCTGATAGTGTTGAGCCTCGGAGTCCTATTTTGAAGTGGGGTCCTATTTTGCTCTGTCCTATTGGTATAGTCCTGAGGATGTTATGCAGGAGGACTATTCAATATCTAGGTCACTGATCCAAAAGGCTCTCTCTTCTTTCTATGCTGTTTAACATCTACCATCTAGCAATAGCACTTAGCCTTATATACCGCTTCACAGTGCTTTACAGCCCTCTCTAAGCGGTTTACAGAGTCAGCATATTGCCCCCAACAATCTGGGTCCTCATTTTACCCACCTCAGAAGGATGGAAACTGAGTCAACTTTGAGCCTCATGAGATTCAAACTGCCATATTGCAGGCAGCCGGCAGCCAGCAAAAGTAGCCTGCAATACTGCATTCTAAGCACTGCGCCACCAGGGCTCATGTTTATCCAGATTAGCATCTACCTGAAACTACTAAAGATCATCCAGAGCTTTAGAGAGGGATATCATCAGTATGCTGATACCAGCCAGATATACTGCTCCCACCATCTAATTCCAAGGAAGCAATCAGTATCTGAGAATTTTATATGATTTCAGTAATAGTCTGGATGAGATAGGACAACCTGAAACTAACTCCAGACATGTTGGAGATACTGTTAGTAAAGAAAATCCCTGACTTGGCTGTTAAGCCTGTTTGGGAAACAGCAGGTTCATAGTTTGGGAGTGCTTCTTGAACCGTACCTGTCAATGGATCGGTTGATGGTAATTGTTGTGAGGAATTTATCCATGCAATTCCAGCTAGTGTGCAAACTGTAATCATTCCCGAGCCAGTCAGATTTTGTATCAGTTATCCAAGACCTGGTTACAACATGCCTGGCCCATTTCAGTGAACTTTATGTTGTAGCTGTCCTTCTTCAGAAATAGCAGCTCCTGCTAAATGCAATGGCTAGACTTTCTACTAATGTAAACTAGAGAGATCATATGATTTTTGTATTGGAAGCTCTCCATTGACTGCCAGTTTCCTACTGGATACAATCTAAGATGTTGGTGTCACCCTTTCAATCTGTAAAGAACTCAAAGCAGCCTTACTACTGGCGGAGCTGCCTCAATCAGTCAATGACTTAATGGGAGGAATAAAGGACGCTTGGATCTATTATTCTGCAGGAAGGAAACAGCTTCAAAATGAAAAGACCCATAGAAAAAAGGGGAAAGTTCCATAGCCCACCCATCCTCCATTGAAATAGTTCTTTCTACGGATGCCTTATAATAGGGAAAAGAAACCTAAGTCTCTCTCAAATGTCATTCAATTTATTTTTCAGCCACAAGTTGACTTATACCTTCAACTCGTTGGAGGAAAGTGAGATTTTAACTGGATGAAAAATCAATAAAAGCACCTTAGCAGAGGCTGATTTTTTCTTCAGAAAAAATAGGTCCAGCTTTCTTCAACTGACAACCAACAGATTCAGCTCCAACTACTAATATTACAATATTATATTCAATCTACCTCATATTAACTAGACCCGTAACGAATGTACAACTAAACCCACACATGCAACCTTCTACAATGCAGTAACAAATCTGGGACTAGAACAACTAGTAACCAACAACACTAGACATAACAACTGCCTCAATCTCATCTTCTGCAATAGTTTGAATTCAATTTACGGAATACAAATTAAAGAACCCTTTCCCAACAGTGACCACAATATGATTGACTTTTGTCTCAACATACGTCCACATACCAATCATCACAATGATGAAATCCCCAATTATAACTTCAAAAAAGGCAACTATGATCTTATAAACAACGATCTCTCATCCCTTGATTGGCAATTTCTATGCTCTGGATGCAATACTGTAGAAGACCATTACAACATATTTTTACTTGAAATCAAAAGAGTTATCAAACTATATGTACCATTAACAACTCCCCAAACCAGAAAAAACAAATTACCCAAAACAATAAGGAAGCTTCAATCCAAACAGAAATCACTTTGCAGGAAAAACAAATCTGGTCACGTTGCCAACTTCAAAAGCCGATACAAAAATTTATGCCACCAGATAAAAACTGAATGCACCAATTATCACATTAAACAAGAAGAAAACCTACGCACCAATTCCACCTGTACTTTCTACAATTTTGTAAACTACAAACTAAAAGACTCAAGATCCATCAAGGACCTAATGGTAAAGACTGCAACGACAACACTATTAAAGCCAACCTCTTTAACACATTCTTTGGCTCAGTATTTGTAAACAGCAATGGATCATGCCCAGTATTTCCTAGTCGAACCACAGACAACTACAATGATCTAATACATATCGATTTTACAGAAGACAATGTTGAAAAAGCACTACGCAATCTAAAACCATCTCTATCTATTGGACCGGATGGAATATATGCCTACTTCTTTAAAAAGCTACTCACTACCATAGCCGAACCTCTAAGCATAATCTTTGAAAAATCTTTCAGGACCAGCTCCTTGCCACAAGCCACAGTCACCCCCATCCTCAAAAAGGGAGACCCCAGCCTAGTTGAAAATTACAGACCAATCTCTTTATGCTGCACCACCTGTAAAGTCATGGAATCAATTATTAACCAATCCATCATCCTCCACTTAGAAAAAACAATCTACTCTCTAATAAATAATTTGGTTTTAGGAAAAAACTATCATGTAATCTGCAACTCTTACACTGCAAAAACATATGAATTACACAACTCGATCAGGGCAAAGCAATAGACGCAATCTACATAGACTTCTGTAAAGCCTTTGATTCAGTGGTACACGACAAACTACTCCTAAAACTAAAATCTTACAGTATCTCTGGACACCTGCATAACTGGATAGAAGCATTCCTGTCAAACAGACAACAAAGGGTCAAAATTGGGAGCGTCCTATCAAATTCTGTACCTGTCAACAGTGGTGTCCCCCAAGGCAGGGTTCTAGGACCAATTCTTTGCATACTCTACATAAATGACCTCTGTAATCTGCATTCTCCTCGCTGATAATGTAAAGCTATTCAACACCACAAGACAATACTGCTACCCTTCAAAAAGACCTTCACTATATATCAGAATGGTCAAACAAATGGCAGCTTCAAATCTCAACAAATAAATGCTCTGTCCTACATATTGGCAAAAAAAATCAGAAAATAAAATACGGGCTGAATAGTCAAGACCTTGTTGATGATCCAAACTCTGTCAAGGATCTTGGAGTACTCATCTCAAATGCCCTAAGTGCTAGAGCTCACTGTATCTACATAGCCAAAAAGAGGTTAAGAGTTGTTAACCTAATCTTACGTAGCTTTTTCTCTGGTAATATTACACTAATTACTAGAGCATACAAAACATTTGCTAGACTAATACTTGAATACAGCTCATCAGTCTGGAACCCACATTATGTATCTGATATTAACACAGTTGAGAAAGTCCAGAAATATTTCACAAGAAGAGTTCTCCACTCCTCTACTTCTTGCAGAATACCTTATGCCACCAGACTCAAAATTCTAGACCTAGAAAACCTAGAACTACGCCGCCTTCGGTCTGATCTAAGTATAGTATATAAAATCATACATTGCAATGTCCTACCAGTCAATGAATACTTCAGCTTCAACCATAACAACACAAGATACAAACTCAAGGTTAATCGCACCAAACTTGATTGCAGGAAATACGACTTCAGCAACAGAATGGTCAATGTCTGGAATACTCTACCTTTCCCCAAACCCCAAAAACTTTAGCCTGTCTACTATTGACCTTGCCCCTTTCCTAAGAGGTCTGTAGGGGGTGTGCATAAGTGCACCAACATGCCTATGGTCCCTGTCCTATTGTTTCTTTTATGTTTTTTTGTTTTTCTTATATGTATCCATGTATTCATAACTATGTTTTTACTTATACCTATTATCTTGTAAGCAATTGACAAATAGAAATAAAATTAAAAAAACTCTATAATAGTCAACATTTATGCACAATCTACCTCCTATGGCAATGTTAATCAACCTTGGAAGCATGAAGATGTGAAGACTTAGAATTCCTAGAATTCCCCAGTCAGTAGGTTGAAGTCCACATATCTTTAAGCTGCTAAAGTTGAGAGACAGCACCTTCAATGGTTTAAGCAAGATTCTAACTACAATGAAATCAAAAGAGAGAAATAGGGCGAGTGAAATATCTTCTCTAGAAAAAGAAGGCTTTGATGTCCTATCCTCACTTTTTTTTTTCATTTACCTTTTGTTACTGCAAAAATAAAGGAGAGATAATATGCTCAGCACAGCTTGCAGCACAGGTTAAAATATAAACCACATGAGGTTGTGGACCAGGTTGGAAAGTTGAAAAAAAGACAAGGGCAAACTACTGCTATGTCATTCCACAAAGCAAAATGGAGGGGTCCGGCTACCTGTTAGAGGCTGAGCTCAAATCAAGGGAGACTATATCTATTTCTTAGTCTTCTTTGAAGCACATCTTGTGTCCAGAAGATTCTACTCCAGTTTCCTGTTGTTGTTTTTTATAATAAATTCAACCTGTGGCCAGGCAAATTTCTGACTGGTGATATCTTTCTTCTCTGTGTGAGTGTTGGGGGCTGGGGAATTCGTTTGAGAATACCCATGTCCTTCAGTAATCCAGGATAGGTTATTTGAATGCTCACTTGAAGTTCATCTTCCTCCACTGATGTGTATCTAAAGATCTTAAGAATTCACACCTCCACTATATTGAACCCTCCTCGAACACACATGCTCTCCAAGGCCCTAAGGAGTAAGGAGACTGGATCAGCAGAACAAGAGACTGCGGCCACAGCAGAAATGTCTGCTGTTCCTGCAAAGCACCCCAGGGAGACCTGAGCCTGCTGCCTCTCCTCTAAAGAATGGGAAGGGAACAGCTAAATGTCAGCAAAGATGAAAAGAAAATAAGTCATCTGGAAGCAGGAAACCTGATGCTGGTGTGATTTTGAGCACAGAAGCTGTGAGCTAATAAAACAGTCACATATTGTATGCACATTGCTGCTGCTTTGCTCTTTTTCCTGAGAATATTTTTTAAACATTTAAAAAAAAATATTAAAACTCGACAGAGACTTTAATATGCAATTTGGATAGTAATGAAAGTACATCTATGTATCCTCATTTACAAAAGTTTCTAGCCCTTTTCTACACATCAGAAATGATAAGAGCCTTGGTGGCGCAGTGGTTATAGTGCAGTACTGCAAACTACTTTTGCTGACTGCCAGCTGCCTGCAATTTGGCAGATCTAATCCCACCAGGCTCAAGGTCTTCCATCCTTCCGTGGTGGGTAAAATGAGGACCCAAATTGTTGGGGGTGATATGCTGACTCTGTAAACCACTTAAAGAGGGCTGGAAAGCACTATAAAATGGTATATAAGTCTAAGTGCTATTGCTATTGATATAAAGATATAGACAGCTGACATTACACTAATAGTTAATATAGTGTCAGGCTCTATGTTTTGAAACATAATAATTTGCTGTCACAAGTATTTCCTTGATGAAAGTCGGAGATATTTTGGTACAACTATATAATTCTCATACTAGAAGTATACATACTGGCTTAGACCACATGTACATACCCACAGCCCCACAAACAAGACATACAATTACAGATGTACATATTCCTAAAAGTTATTTTTTCATGACACTCTCTGTGATTTTCTTTATAGCAGCTTGTCCTAAAGTGCAAAACATTTTAAAATTTATTTAATCAAATTTACATAGCTGTCCAACTCCCAAAAAGCAGCCCTAGGTGATGCTATACAATAGAATGATTGAATAAAAATAACAGGCACAAAGATACAATACCCAAATTAAAAGATAAATATTATTATGCAAACCATACATGGATTAATAAGCTAACCATGTTTTCTTTTTAACTACTTTAAAAAGTTTAATAACATTTAATAACTCATTTTTTTAAATTAAAGTATTGTGTAAGTTTTTCTAGATAAAGCATTAAGAATAAAGGAATATAATAATTTATTCCTTTAGAATAATAAGGAAACTAATGAAAAATATTCAGTAAAAACCAGGACAAGCAACCACATAAATAAAATGCTTTCTCAAAAGATAGTGGTCTTCTGGGAGAAAAAAAGCATTAAGGCAGAGAAATGAACCTCTCAGAATATTGCAGTTCCAACGTATTTGTGCAGCCACAGAGAAGGCCATTCATAGATGCAATTCATAGATGCCAATGTGGTTTGCTCATGACATCCAATGTAAGTAGGATGTTATTAGAAAATCAGAAATGTTAGGGAAGAGAACAGAACCTATTCCCTGAGATACTTAGCACTCAAGCAATTTATTTCTAACAGTTTTATCGTCTTTAAGCTACCATATCTGAGATACTGTTCCTGAAATGCAATTTTTTTTGTGGAGTCCTTGATGAACTCTGAGCTTGGTTGTTTGCTTGCAGATGTTTCATTCCTCAGCGAGGCACTGATGATGTTACCTAGCTGGGTGAAGAAACATCTTCAAGCAAACAACCAGGCTCAGAGTCAACCAAGAATTCCACAGTTCAACCCTAAGCAATATTCTCTTCTGTTAGAATCATTATCTCATGTAATGTAATGAAAATTTAATAGTGAAGTCTGGTGTGCAATTTTCCCCATACATTGAATTTTGGAAAGCTCAAGATATCATTTCCCATGTACTGCCCAAGGCTGTCCCATCTGTAGGTAGGAAGGCCTGCTTGGAGTTCCAGGTTTCTGTATGGCTATGGAGCTCCTGAATTCCTTTTTTATCCCTAAATTCCATCTGAGAACGCATAACAGTTGTGTAAGACACAAAACTCAGACTCCATTAAAACCAGGGGGGAAAGCCAGTCTCATGCCATTAGGCTTCCAGTTACCAAAATCTCATTGTTCTGAGAATGTTAGATGTTAGAACAGCCCTCTTTAAAGAAACCCTATTACCATAAAACCAATTTATTGCACGAAGTTGCATTTTTATGGCTTTCTGAGCGGTCTGGCCCTTGAAGAATATTCTTAATCAAAATATGGCATCTTTACTTTCCAGTTGTGATTTTTAGCGGGTTTTCAGCTTTTAATTTCCTTGGTTTACTATTTTTTATCTGAGCCAAAAAAGGTTATTTGTTTAGAATTATGCCTCTTGTGAATGAAAGCCAACTACTTAAGAAGATATCATGAACAAAAATATGCCTCTGTATTTTGTTGTGATTCAATTATTTGTTTAGAAAAAAATTAAATAATTAACAAGCATTCCCGCCACCTCAACTGAATCATCATGTATCAGTTTTGCTGACTCCAGTCTTGACCAGCAACCACCAACCTACACCAAAAAGATTGGAAACTTCTAGTAGAAACGCCAGGTCCTAATACCATCCCAGAGTAGAACTTAATTAGCTACAAGCCCTTTGGGTCACTGACTTCCACCTAGGAATCTCAAAGACTGCATCCTGGCCTAAATTGACCCCTTTTATATTTAGGAGACTTACATGTACAAGTGACTGTCAATTAGCACCAGCAATGAACAGGTAGAAAACTCTAGACCAGTGGTGGGATTCAATTTTTTTTACTACTCCGAACTACTCAAAATTTCTGCTACCAGTTCTCCAGAACTGGTCAGAACCTGCTGAATAGCACCTCTGCTCTAGACCAAAGGATGCCTCCTTTAAGGGTCTCAATTCCTCAGAAAGAAGGTGGAGTGAAGATGTGATTGTCTAGTTCAAGAAGTAAAAAGGGCCCATTGAGCATCAGTTCTTATCAGATTAGGTTTTCCACATGAAAGATCCAAGGAGCAGAAACTCCTACATGATAACATCAATTAATTCCCTGACCGAGCCACCCTGAAGCATCAGTCATACTTCTGGACACCTATAGGTAGAGAGAAAAGTGTAGTTCTGCTTCTAATTCAACTCAACACAGTCCACTTCTGCTAATCTATACATATTTGTGTGTTGCCCTGCACAAAGTAGAGTGTGAAACAATCTTGTATTTGCATGTGTTCCATGTAATACCTACAGTGTGTCCATTTACTCTGTAGTAAATATACCTATGAAAACCTCTTCTCCATGCTTGTCTTGAGCTAGTCTTGGTTTATTGTTTTATTGTGTTTAATGAATGATTTGGACATGCTGCCAAATTAATTACTAGGCGAGACTTCAACTGCTTGTCATTTTCATTTCCCTGAACGCCTCTGGGTACCACCTGCCAAGAATCATCCATCAAGGAGGAAGCCCACACAAAAACCAGCTGGCCATTTATGAGCATGAAGACATCTGAAAATAAGTTCATTCCCTTCCATCTGAATACAACTTACTTGAGTATTATATCCTGCGTATCAATTGTGCCACCTCTTAAAGGGTCCCCAGAATGATTTCCTCAGTTGTTCTTGATTAGGACTTCCTTGAGCCAAAGGTTGATGCTGCCAAGATCTGATGCCTACCAGGTGTGATTGGAAATTCTGGCATTGCAATCCCCAATCGAAAGGTGCCAGGATGGACAAAACTGCCATAAAATATGAGGCTCTTTGAACATACGTGCCCATTAAAAAAATAATCTTGTGTGCTGTAGTGAGTTTCTTTTACTGTTGAATTGTTTTGATTTTTTTTAATTACCCACTCTTTCCCTATAATTTCTGTTCTCTACTTTCAGCAGGGTAGCTTATCTTTTTTGATTCCAGGATTTGATCATTTAAATAGCATCTTAAGTTCTAAGAACTTTAGAACATTCACAGACGAGTACAATGCATCTCTTTTCAGTCCTGTTGAAAACTGGCTTTGAAAGAGACATGAACAAAGTTTTAGAATGGAGAGTTGCATTCCTCAAAGAATGAAGGAAGTGACTGATAGATGACACTAGAGGCAAAACTAAGGGAGGACCAAGTTCTGGTTTGTATGTAGTTGCACTTCCCCACAAAAGCAAACCCACACTATAAGAGCTCTCCTTGACCCCCAATTATCTCTGGATGCCCAAATAGCAAGGAGCCAATTTACATAAATATGTCCCAGCTGCAACCATTCATGCTGGTTGGGCCCAGAAGCTGTTAATTATGCCTTCGTTGCATCCTGACTTGACAGTTGCAAAGTGTGGTCCTTGGACTATGCTTAAAGGGTGTCCAGAAAGTTCAGCTGGTGTAAAACGCAAGAGATGGAATATTAACAGGTGCATATTACAAGGACACATTTTTAAAAAAACCCTCCCTTTTAATGACCCTGTCATCCCTTAATTCAGGGTAGAGTCAGGGTGACTAGGTGGAGCTGAGCATTTACTAGCTGGATGCCCTTCCTGACACCATGTTCTAAGAGAGAAACAACTGCCGCTACCTAGGATTGAACTCTCAACCTTCCGAGTGGGATGTGAGTGTCACCACACTGCTCAAGATATAAGGACCACATTATTCCCTTGTTTAAAATTCTGCAACGGTATAATTCTCATACTAGAAGTATGCCTACTGCCTTAGACCACATGTACATATCCACAGCCCCACACATGAGACATACAATTACAGATATGTATATTCCTAAAATGCTAATTTTAACTTTTAAAAGTCTAAATAGCTTAGGACCTGATTATCTGAGCTGGTCACTAATTTCATTACAGCCTTCCTGAGTTCTAGATTCAGCAGGCAAGATTGTCCTAATAACTTTACATTAGAAAATCTGCTTGGTGGGCAGACAGCTATAGGAAGTCTTCTATGTTCAGAAGAAATTCTTCCTGTGGGAAAATAGATAATCATGGGAAATATTTTGTCTCCAGAGTCCACTGGAGTGGGTGTCTATGATTATGGTTGCTCAAGAGAAAGCTGTTTGAACTAAGGCAATCAAGGCCAGAATTTTAAAAAAGAATATTCAAATGAGTCAAAGAGTAGGTAGTGCATAGAAATAGCTGATCATATACTCAGCTCAAGCAAGAAGAAGATTATAAACAATGACATAAAACAGCCGTCAAAATGATTCACTGAAACATCTATAAAAATTATCATGTGCCAGAAATGAAAAATCGGTGGGATCATATGGTTGAAAAAGTAGTTGAAAATTATTAGGTTAAAATGTGCACATTGATAAAATCTTCATCTGTCAATTACAAAAGGCTATGCTGCTTGGATATGCTCATATATTACAACACTCATTACAACATCCTCCAGTAGGTTCTTGAGAAGGACTCAAGGACTATGATTTCACACTATTGTGTATATAATAAAGATAATATCCCAATTCCGTGAGAAAGATGGATAAAAATTCCAGTCTAAACATCAGGCTGATCGTGCAATGAATCATAATAATACAAGAAGCTAAAATGCTGCAGGACTTTAGAATTCAAACAAACCTGTCATATAAACACCCCAGACTTAAAAGCTTTTGATAAGAAAGTAAAAAAAAGTCTGGATAGTGGACGTAGCAGTACCTGGGTCCAATCTCAAAGCATTTGAAGTACCACTCGAACACTGTTGGCATTGACAAAATCTTCATCAGTCAATTGCAAAAGGCAGCTTTACTTGGAACACCTTACATCCTGCAGTGATACTTCAATATCATAAACGAAAATATCTGCCTATCCTAGATCCTTGGGAAGGACTCACATAGCTGGATAAAAATTCCAAATCCAGTCTAAACGTCTGGCTGACTGTGCAACCAACCCTAATGCTCTCAATACAGGACCAGTGTTCTGCCCTAACTCTTTCTTAGGGGTACATGTTGAGTATTTACGGTAGCTAGTTAACTCAATATAATAATTTTAATTGTTAATTGTTAAATTTAATTGTTATTTCAAATACTCTCATTTTATTTTGTGGATTATGTAAATTACTTTGTGTGTCAGTGGACAAAAAAGCAGGATACAGATTTGATGATGATGTTTCTACTGCTGATGAAGATGGTGATGACAACAACGACAACTGTTGTGCTGAAATCCAGGGCAGAACATTGTTGAAGACAGATTTCACTGCTCATCCAGATAGCTTGTGGAAATGGAATGAGAACATTTTTGCATCCTTTTTGTGTTTTATTCAGACTACAATAAGGCTGAAGTACCAAGTGGCTATTGCTCTCTGTGGTTAGCCTTCTGACACCTGCTGAGAGATGCCGTAGCATCTCAAATTAGACTGCCAATAGGAGAACACACCAATCACAGCACCGTTTTCCTCCTTTCCCCATTCCCCTGGTGATTTCAGGGGATGGAAGAGTCATTAGCAGGGGGAACTGTGGGAAATTGTCACAGCAGCAGCACAGTTGAGTGTCCTGGCAATGCATTTCCAGCAGACACTTCTATCAGGCAGCAATGCTATATAGGAAGATGCTGGAGGCAAAATACACACTTGAATGATAATGATAATAGCAAAGGCAAAAACGTTATACCATGAAGGAGAATGATAAACCACTCTTCTACAAGGATGGACAAAATAGAACAAACTGAAGTTATTATATTCTGGACTCAGGTTTCTTGAGAAGTCCATAGTTCTGGAAAATATGGAAGGAAAGAGAAAAAGGATAACCAGCAGCAAGGTGGATGGACTTAGTTATAGCAGCAATGGATGTATCATAAAAAAAAATAATCTGAAGAGCTGTTGCCTAAGATCAGGTGTGGAAAGTCTGAAGGATTGAATAGGGAACAGGTTGTCCTGGAGAAGACCTAACAATGTGGTCACTAATAGTCAACCCTGATTTGATAGCATATAATAAATCATAAAAATCTAACACTAATGCTATAAGTTTGCATTGACTCTTACAACATTAACTTTTTAAAACAAATAATTAGGGAAAAGATGCATCTTACCAATCAGGCAAATCTATATTTCATTTAGTTAATGGCTTAGGCTTATTAGAAATTGCTAGAGAAAACTCAGGAGAGAACAAAAGCAGTAACTGTTAAAAATACAGAATAACAGAGTTGGAAAGAACCTTGCAGGTCTTCTAGTCCAACCCCCTGCTTAAGCAGAAGATCCTATACAATTCTGGACATGTGGCTGTCTAATCTCTTCTCTAAAAACCCCAGTGATAGAGCCCCCACAACTTTTGGAGGCAAGCTGTTCAATTGGTTAATTGTTCTCACAAACTTCTCCTTAGTTCTAGGTTAGATCTCTCTTTGATAAGCTTCCACCAATTATTACTTGTCTTGCCCCAAGGTGCTTTAGAGAATAGTTGAGGGCCTCTCTCCTCTCTGTGGCAGCCCCTCAAATATTTGAACACTGCTGTTAGGTCACCCCCTGGTCCCTCTCTTCATTAGACTAGAAATACCTGGTTCTTGCAACCATTCATCATACATTTTAGCCTCCCATCCTGTAATCAGAGGTGGGCTGCACTTTCACTGACAAGGGGTTCACTGGTCGTGAGCACACATGCACCGCTTTGGGGCTGCAATGCAGCTTCAAACAGGCAGCTAATCTACTCGGGCAGCTCCAGTGAGTACAGCAGGGCAGTGTGGAACTCACCTGGGCAACCTGGGCAGGGGAAAAAGTTAGTTATTTATGGAAAACATAGCACAAAGGCGGGTGGGCAGTCCCAGCCAGAGGCGACAGCAAGGAGTTCACCCGAAACTCGCCAACCATCCAGCAAGACCTCCACTGCCCGTAATCATCTTTGTTGCTCTTCTCTGCACTATAGTCTCAACAACTCTTTTGCATTGTGGTGGCCAAAACTGGATGCAGTATTCAAAGTATGGTTTTGTCCCAAATACTATTTGATTTAGGATAAATGGTATGATAAATGGATAGATTGTAAAAAAAAAAAGAATGCATAAAAAAGACGAAATAATGAACCTATAAAACATACTATTATATATAGGTTAAAGGATAGGAATTTATAGAATACTAGTTTTATTCCTCTCTCTTTGACTAAGCTATATAAATGACTTATCTATAAAAATACATAGTTATAATCCAATAGTAATAATAGATTATTATGTATATATTATATTATTCATGCAGTTATTCTACAAGGGATAGAAAGTAACTGCTATTTAATACTTTCTATGAGATATTTAAATCACTATCAAAATGTACTAGAGGAAAATATGATTAGTCTTTACTACAGAATGTGTTGTGATGTTTATTTGTATGACTTTTTATTTTTTTACTTTTGTATATTTGTATATTTTAATCTTTTGTATTCAATAAAGAATTTTTTAAATTTTTTAAAAAATAAATTATGGTTTTACTAGTGCAATATAAGGCAGTACTAACAATTTGTGTGATCTTGAAATCCCTCTTTTGATGCAGCCTAGAACTGCGTTGGCTTTTGGGGCAAACCTAAGTGACTCCTAGATCTTTCTAGCAATTACTACTGTGAGAAGTGAACAAATGTGAACCTTTTGTCTTTGGATGCTTTGCAAGTATGTCATTCTTAGCTACTAGGATGACCTTCCCAAACCATCATTTCTGCCAGATTAGCACAATAAAAAGATTTTCCCTGTGTCTTATCAGTCTCACTGTGAGCCTTCAAGCAAACTACTCCCTGATCTGCTCCATAGCGTAGAAAATGGAGAGCCAACTGGACTGAGCTCAGTGGGAGACAATGCATTAGATTAGGGCCATGATGCCCATCTTCTAAACAATGTTGCACCAGAAATGAAGGCAGTGCCAGTGAGAAATTGAATGAATTTTCTTAAAATCTAATTGATGCAGAAGGCCGATCATCATCGGCACGAACCTCACCAGAAATTGATTTGAATATGACAAGCAAATTTATGGAACATTATTAGAATGTTCAACCCACTGTCTGACTCAGATGAGAACACCCACAAGAGTGTAATCTCCAATGGGAGATGAATGAACATGAATTCATTTCTTTCTTAAATTTTTATGCCACCCGTCTCACTAACATTCGAGCCATTCAAGGTTTTTTTTAAAAATGACACAGAAATCTCCTGTCCCTCCATCCCCCCCCCAAAAAAAACACTTAGCACCTTGGAGGTCCTCAACACTAACAATAGGTAGTACTTGACTTACAGTGGCAATTGGGATTTTGGAAATTCTGTCACTATGCAATATGGTTGTTAAGTGAGTCACACCCAATTTTACAATCTTTTTTGTCACAGTCGTTAAATAAATTTCTGTGGTCATTTAAGCAAATTATGTGGTTAAGTAAATTTGGTCTCTCCCATTGATTTTGTTTGGCCAAAGCTACCAGGAAGGTTGCAAATAGTGATCACGTGACCCCCCAGGATCCTGCAACTGTTACAAATACATGCTGCTGTTACTGAGCTCTCAAAGTTTGATCACATGACCACAAGGATACTGCAGAGTGGTGCAGTGGCCTAGAGGTGGAGCTCTTGCCTCACAATCAGGAGGCTGAGAGTTTGATCCTAGGTAGCAGCAGATATTTCTCTCTCTGGGCACAATGAGTAAATATCAGCTGCGAACTCTGTACTGGCAACAGGAAGGGCATCTGGCCAGTAAACACTTATCTCCGACTCCACCCCGATGCAAGGGATTACAAGGTCATTAAAAAGACCACGGGCTTGCTGCAACAGCTGGACGTGTGAGGAAAAGTCAGAAGTCATTTTTTTCAGCCCGGTTGTAATTTTGAACAATCATTAAAGGAATGGTCATAAGTCAATACTACCTGTACTGGTAAGAAGAGTGTTAGAAGCTGGATGGTCAGTGTCTTCTTTGTTCCATAAGCCCAACACAAGAGAGGCATTTAGAATTGAATATCATCACATGCCACCAAATATAGAGAAAAATGCAGTTTTCCCTTGAAATCCCAACAACTCCCTAGCAGGGAGTCACTATTTTTTTAAATCCACTTCCTTTGTTGTCAATGTTAATTTTTATTCATTTAAACCATAGCTTTTTTAGAACATCTGTTATATTTGTTTATGGTTGCATCTTGACATATACAATAAATCTCACCAAACTCAAATATTCCTTCTACATCCACCCACCCACAAATCTCTTTAATGCAGCCCCCAAAACAGAGGACACAGAAAGTCATTTTGCCAGTTCTGAACATCACGCTAGCTCTTTCCCCTCCAGGCAGGCTCTGACACCAACAAACTTGAAAGAGGACTTTTCCAGTATGTTACTGTGCCAACAGGCAGGCGTAGGTCCAAAAAGGCCCTGAAAAATTGTTGGAGAGCAGCTGGGGAGCCCGATGTGTAAAAGAAGATGAAACAAGCTGGCTAAATGATGACTAAGAAGCAATATGACACCGCTTCAGATATCTGAAGGGTGTAAACATCCAGTAGAGAGAAACCATACTGTTGAGCAAAATAAATTTAAAACATGACAAAAGCAAGCCTTTATCCTTCATTGTGGGAACAGAACTACAAAAGAGAGCTGTATCAGAAGAAAGCCCATGAATCTAGTCTCGGCTACAATTTATGATGATCTTAACAATAATCTCTGTTGGCGCTACTACTCTTATCTTGGAAGCTTCTTGGAATAATCACTGCATAAAGCTAAGTCTTCTTCTTATCGACAACCAGGAGCCTTGCTGGGCCCTTGAAGTATTTGGAGAGTGAGCCCATGTTGCAATTCAAAGGTTATTTTAAATAGGGTGTTATTGTGCAAGAGAGTTAAAACTTGAAGAATCCTAATAAATCGCATCGGTTTTTTTATCCTATTCTACATTTATTAAATTAAGGTGCACCCCATCCTATATTATTCCAAAGAAGCTATTCCTTTTAGATAGCTCACCAATAGATGATTCACCTAGATCTGTTTCAAATCAAACTTGAAGGAAATAAAATAAAAAAACCAACTGGAGGAATAAAAAAACATGACAAAATGGAAAGGGAAGAGACGTTGTAGGATAAGGGGGTAAGGAAGATACCTGAGCCAAAGCACACTCAGATAATCCAATGTAGATGGTTACATGCAAGACCTTGGTGCTTTGAGCAGGTTAAAAAACAGTGCATGAAGGTCACACCTCTCTCACATTATTTGTCCCGCATTAATCGGCACCAAGATACACTCCATTTGAAAATGAAAGCCCTCTTTGAAATATCTCTCCACATATTTTAAACACACCCATGCACACACACATCCAGTCTTCAAGCTTTCCACCACCTCACAATAATGAATCCAATTTGAATCATAACCTAGAGCAGAAAAATAAGAAGAACTGAACATACAACCTTAAAGCCAGAGGTCGGCTGTTCCCTGATAAGCTTGTCACTGAGACTATTAACAATTCACCTATATTGAGTCCATCTGAAACAAGATTTGGTGCTCTCGCAAATAAATTTGGAGCAATCTATTTAGGCGAAGAGCAAATCTTTGTTTGTTTTATATACCTATTGTATTGTAATGAGGTTTCTTTTTTTTAAAAGAAGAGTTAAGAAAGTCGTGAAAGGGAAGAGAAAGAAGGGGAGATGGGGGCATCAATCCTGTGTACCCACCCCTAATCAGTCCCATGTGGTCAGCTCATCAGCTGTTTTGTTTTCTATCCTAAACCTAAGCTTCTCACTTCTTGCAAAGTCTCCAGTGGAATCTCTTAGTCATGATTTGCACTGAACTCCTTGGTATTTCTGTCCTGGGTTCCCCCCCCCCCGATATTTTTGCCAAACCACCATTCTTATATTGCTTAGTTTTACCCTAGAAATGCATCCTGTGACTTTAATCTCAAAATTCAAATAGGGAAGTTTCTTATATCTAGAAGTCTAACGTCAAAACCTGGCTTCCACCCCACACTAATGTCATACTGGCTTCTACCCCATTGCTCCTTCTGTTCTCCTCACCGTATTTCAGCTCTTTTGGCTTCACTTCTCCCTCACTCTGGACTTTGCATCTCCAGTTTTAGTACTTGGAGCACTTGAAGTAAACAGAGTATTGATCATTTGAGTTGCTCGTGTCCAGTAGGAACCAGCAACTTCATTTTAAATTCTTTCTCTCTGAAAAAATATGGAATTAAATTGTATGAATATTCATCTTAAAATGAACCAAGTTTGATATTGGTCCTTTTTCTGGTTGCTGATGCTTGGATCTCCCTGCTCATAGCTAAAGTTGTTACTTCCTCAGCAGCAATCTAGTGGCCATGTTTGCTCATAGGATTGATGGGATTATGTCATAAAACCACCTGGCAAGTTAAACTAAACATATGGTAATATTATATGTGACACTTTTAATGCCACCCCTCCATGGTTTTGTTTAAATGGTATGATTTGAATGGTTTTTAAGGCTCTATTATTTAATTATTTTATTTCAATTGCCCAGTCTGTGATATGGATAAGTATATACATTAAATAAACTATGACAGAGATTACTAAGAGGTAAATCAATGGAATCATTCACATGACCCCATGGGATCATCGGTTCTGTTATCATGTGCTGAGGAAGATTAAAAAGACTTGAATATCAACATAGTACCTTACATTGACCAGTCAGGAGGAGGAATTGATCCCTTTGATCTAGCTGAGAAAATGTAAACTTGTTAGTATCATTAGAATAAGCTCAGGGATCAACTATGCAGCAAAAGCCTGTTCTTTTTCCTTGGGTCCATGGCTTAATTTGCATTATTTATGAAGTGCCAAAAATCAATACACACCCTCACAGGAAAACCCTAGGAAGATGGCTGCAGCCAGTGAAGTGGGAAATATTTCACCAATAATTGTCCATTGTCAGAATTTTTCAATATCATTTTGTTCCCTGTCCTTGCAAGGAGTCCAACATTCTTTCCCAAGACGCATGGTCAAAGAAATGTATGTGTTGAAAATTAACAATTCCCCCAATTATACAGATATTGATCTGATTTATGAAAGTTATTTTACAAAAGTTATTGTAGTCCATAATCATACACACATCCTTTTTGTACAATACACCAATTCTCACAATACACTCAGAACATGAGACTTAACCGCAGAATGATTGTTGCCCAAATATATTCAAGGCCAGAAGCCTAAAACATTATATCCCTGATCAAGATTTTACCAGTTTTGCATTCTCTTTTTAACATCTGGCCTCCATGAAAGTCATTACAAAATCAAGCTTTTGGTGTGGATTAGAACGTTGCAAGGAACAGTGTGATGGTTTTGAAAATCTGAAACACAGTATTCTTTGTGCCTTCTGGCTGCTTTTAGCCAGTCTACATTAGGATTATTGTAATAGAATAGAATTGAAATAGAATAGAATAGAATAGAATAGAATAGAATAGAATAGAATAGAATAGAATAGAATAGAATAGAAATAGAAATAGAAATAGAAATGGAATCGAATCAAAATAGAAACAGAATAGGATTATTATAATAGTAAACTTTTCCAGCTATATTAGATCTGCTCTCATAATTTCCAATTGCTATGGCCAGCTGCACTCGTTAGAAAATTGCCCAAAAGTTTTGAAGCATATAGGTAGTCCTTGACTTACATCCATTAATTTAGTGAACATTTGCAGTTAAAACCGCAGCAGAAAAAAATTACTTGCAATTGGTACTCACAATTTCAGCCATCACAGCATCCTCGCAGTCATGTGTTCAAAATTTGGGTACTTGACAACTGCCACATATTTATGACGATTGCAGTGTCATGAGGTCATATGTTCATTATGTGTGATTTTCCCAGCTGGTTTCCAACAAGTAGCATCAATGGTGGGAGCCAGATTCATTTAACAACCAAGTTATAAACAATTACAAGTGATTTGCTTAACAACCATGGCAAAAAGGTCTTGGATGTGACTCACTGAATAACTGCCTTGCTTAACAACAGAAATTCTCATCTCAGTTGTAGGGTAAATCAAGGGCTACCTGTATCAGCTTTGGAAAGGCTATTGTAAGACTGAAACAGCACTCTGCAAGCAGGGACAAATAGGCAGACAAAGATATAACAAATGAAACAAAATCTTCAGGTATAAAATATATGCATCCATGCAGCTTCTATGAAATATGTGAAATATGATGACATGGTGTGTAATGCAATGTTCTTCTACTTCTACTTTAAACTTCTACTTTAAAGGCATAAAACCCCTGCCTTTTTTCTCTGCACTAGATTTTCCACACAGAGGCCTCTGACTTTCTGTATGACACAGAAAAAAGAATCGTGTCATTGCTCTCCAATGCTTAAAACCTCCAGGGAGGATATTTCAACCACAATGCACATTGAAGCATTTTCCAAAGCATAATACACGGGTATCATCAAGATTATAGAACATTTATTCAGAGTTCAATACAGGATATGCATCATCTTAAATGCCTTTTAATGCTAGTCGTACCAGATAAATGTGAACTAACATGGTCAGAATTAGATATTGAAGTTTCTTTCAATATTATCCTAATGGCACCAGTTTGATCACTTAGGGCATCATGATAGAAGTAATTAAAAAGCTGATTCAGTGAATCACAGTTTTATATATATATATATATATATATATAAAATAAGCAATCTGATCCAGAATACCTTCCATGTTCCCCAAACTCCACTCTACCTGGATATGATTGTGGGCCTTCTCCTGGTAGTGCGTATCATCTCCAGTCCCACCATCCTCAGATGGGATCCCATAACTGGTGCAATTGTCATAATGGACGTAGTCGTACTGGGGGGCACCACCCCACAGCGTGGTGTCCTTCTGGCTCTTGAGCTCTGAATGCTCCATAGTTCAACTTTTGCTGAGGTGGGACAAGGACACTGCAGAAGAAACTCCAGGCCCCCCCAGCTGATCAGTCCAAGTCATGCCCCCCCCCCTCCTGGCCCTCCTCTCCTCCCCTATTTCTTACGTCTTTCTCACTTTCTTTTCTTCCTGCCCCCAAAGGGGTCTGGGGCAGTGATTGCAAGGTTTAATTATATTTATAGCAGTCTTCTTCTGTCACATGACCCCTCCAAAGCCACATCTGATCTGAGCAAGAGGCATTAACTTGGTCAGGATTGAATATCAGGTGTGACAGGAGGAAACCCTCAAGGAGTGGGGGGGAGGGAGCGAGGGAGGGAGGGAGGAGAAGGCAACAGCCAGGGAAGGAGTCCGCAGGCTGGAACTCAAATGTGCCGAGCTCTATATTCATGTCAGAGGGCTTTCCGCTTCTAATGCATGCAAGCTTACATAGGATACTTGGGACTGACTAACGGCTTCTTTGCAAAGTCTCTACATCAGCAGCCTTGTCTGAAGGCAGTGAATATTGAAACCTAAGTAACCCAGGAATTATTCCCTCTTCACACATATCCAAAACTCTGCTCACTTTTAAATACTCCAAATTTAAGCATATTCTCTTTACATCCCTGCCCGCGGTTGCTTGCTCCAGCTGTAACACTGCCAGCAAAAGCTCATAGCAATTACTTCCAAAGCCCACATAGCCTCCCCCCGCCTCACATCCTGATAAATCCCAGACAGCCACTGATGCTTTACTGAAAAATTTCAAACAATTATATTCTGTCTGGTCCCTTTTATGTAGAGATGACTTCTGTGTCCTCCCAAATTCTTGTTCCAGATACCTTCCTAAAAAAAAAAAAAAAAAGCACTTTTTCTATAAAAAAAACCTTAGGCACACATCTCTAGCCACCAAACTCTTCTATAACTAGGCCTATGTATAAAATGAATACTTTATTTTTCCAGCTTTAGTTCCAGATCCCTCCTCCTATTGTCTTCTCAAGTCAAATCAAAGGGTAAGCTCCTTCAAGGCATTTGGAAGACACTATAAATCAGAGGCCTCCAAATTTGGCAACTTTAAGACTTGTGGACTTCAACTCCCAGAATTCTGGGAGTTGAAGTCCACAAGTATTAAAGTTGCCAAGTTTGAGGACCCCTGCCATAAACCTTCACAGCAGTGGTGGGATTCAAAAAAAATTATTACCAGTTCTCTGGGCGTAGCATGGTAGGCGCAGTGTGTCTTGGTGGGCATGGCAGGGGAAGTATACTGCAAAATCTCCATTCCCACCCCACTCTAAGGGAAGGATATTGTAAAATACCCATTCTGTCCACATCCCACGAACCTGTTTTCCAGCTCCATTCTCCTGTGCAGGGCAACAAAAGAAAACCCAGCCGATCAGCTGGGACTCAATGGGAGGCAGAGAAGAGATGCGGGTGGGGCCAGCCAGAGGTGGAACTACTCAAAATTTCCACTACTGGTTCTCCAGAACTGGTCAGAACTTGCTGAATACCACCTCTGCTTCACAGCAAATCATACACATTATTAGAGAGGCAGACGTGTTCTTGAACAAAATAAATATTCCATTTAATTGAACTTTCTGTTTTCTGCAGTGATAATCAAATTGTCTCCTAGAAGCTGTAAACAAGATACGAATGCAACTGGCCTGTACTGATTTATTTATTCTGCCATCTCCTTCACAGGTACGGTACCTAGTTTCTGCTCAGGGAAGGTTCTGTTTAATTGCAGCCAATGGAGACACCTATCTTTCATTCATTCATTTAACACTTCTTTAAAGAACAAAACTTAATGTAGCAGCTTATCTTTTCTTGCAGCAGTGGATGTTGTCCGTTCAGTGTGTGTTATGTAGTTCCTTTTGCTTGTCCCGAATCAGCTGCATTTGAATCCTGTTTTTATTTATTTATACAATTATTTGTACGCTGCCTACTCGGAAGGTCCTAGGTGCTTGCAATCATAAAAGCAAGAAGAAATAGACAACCACAATGTATCACTTTCTTCTTATACTGCCGGCTGTCTGAATTAAAAATAAGAAAAATGCCCGTCCTTCCACATCTGCCAGAATATATTATTTTGCCAGTATTTTAGACAGTTTTAAATACAGATAGAGAGTAAGTTTGCATTCTGAACAAGAATGTCCTTCAATCCTAGGAATCTGAAACTAACAAAAGAAGAGCATCACTTCTTCTCCATTTCTGAATCTTGAAAACACCAGACCAGGACTTCTGCCTCCAATTCAGTTCACGTACTCCTAGCAAAGAACAACAACCTGCCCCCCCAGCTGCCAAATTTTTCCTTCCCTTGAAAGAGTATCTTCATTACACGGTCCTAGCCAATTCAGAATTACTTAATTAATATACTAAGATAGCAAAACCAATCAGATATCGCTATGCAGTGACCGCTCTGGTGGCAAGTTAAGTCTTTTTCTCATCTTGACTTTCCATGTGTATGTATGCGAATTGCCAAGTGTCCTACTGGCCAGACAAGATGGACAACGTTCCCAGTCTTTTGCCTCTGCACTGGGATGTAGTATAGGTAGTTCTCACATCACGACCACAATTGAGCCCAAAATTTATGTTGTTATGAGTGAGGAAGTTGTTCAGTGAACTTTGCCCCATTTTGTGACCAAATTTTGATCACATGATCATGGGGATGCTGCAATGGTTATAAGTGTGAAACATAGTCATTTTTTCTGTTGTAACTTCAAACAGACACCAAACAAATTGTTACAAGTCAAGGACTGCCTGTATAGCATCGTATCATTCTAATTCAACTATAATCCCATTAAATGATGTCATGTCCAAGCAAAATGTGGACAAGAATGAATCTGAATGTCAATCAGTTTTCATGTGAAATTAATGTGGAAGAAAACATCTACATTCTGATGCACTTTTTGGATACCGATGTGGGCAGTTCTGAATTATTTCACGAACAGGAATAAGCCACTAAATGTGCATTTCCAATTTCCCAATGCATCAGAGGCATATATAAGATTCTTTCATCATGACTTTCAAAAATGTTGTCAGTGGTTAAAATAGAAAAAGCATGGCACAGCAGAATGTCTAAGGGTTGAACTTTATTACTATTTGGATGGGGCATCACTAGAAAATCTCTAGATTATAAATTAAACCAGGACATTGTCCCTTCTCCACACACATACACACCTAAAAAATATATCCTGGGAGCCAGGATTTCTATGTTTATTATTGCCAAGACATAAAACAGCTTTGCTCACCAAGAGTTTATCCCAATATGAAAAAATTACTTTTTGCTCCTTTGTATCTACAGTGGTATCTTGTTATTCATCATTAATTGGTTCTAGAATGTATGATGAGTATCAAAAACAATGAGAATCAAACAAATTTTTCCCATAAGGTTTAATGTAGTGAATCACAAGGTAGCCATCACTGACAAGTTCTAGCTAGTGCGTTGAGTACCAAACAAAAGATGAATACCAGGACAACATTTTCACATCAAAATGCATTGAGTACCAAATTCAATGTGTTTCAAAGCAGTTGAGTACCATGGTACAACTGCAAATCTACCTATAGACAGTACAACTTCCAAATAATGATACACTGAGCTTAATTCATTCCCTCTTTCAGTTCTGGATGATAATTGTTGTCGTCCAATTAACATAGGGCTGTCTTTCTATTACCCTGTCCCTGCAGCAAATACTGAGCTCACTTGAGTTTCTCATCAACTCAGTTCATCACCACTTCTTGGAATTAATACATCCATATAACTGACTTGCATTTGAAGATTAAAATACCTAATACTTAATATGTTGCCGGCTGGTAACTTCAATGATTTAACTTAAGCATTAATTGGAGTGTATGGGAACACCCCATTTCCCACAGCTAAGTGAAAAGTACTTTTTCATTGTGCTCTGTAATATAGAATTGTAAATAACCAGCATTAAGATATTTAAATTTTCAAGTAAATGAAAGCAGCCAATTATGAAACACCACTATCTATCTATGCAGAATATGACACAACACAGAATTAAGAGTATTTAGTTCCCAATGTTTGTATTTCTTTTATAATAAAGTATTTATTTACCTATCAAATTTATATGGAAAGCTATCTCACAAAAATGACTCTGGGTGGCACATCCAGAAGGATAGAAAAAAATAAACATATTTACAAAAACAGCCATTATTAAAATGATTTTTAAAAATCATGTACGAGATCAGATATTAGCAACCATAATGGAGCCACATATTCCATGGTATCCTTCTTTCCAAAGGATATTTATAACAGTTATAGAAATTAAATGATTAACTGCTGTAAAAGAAAGTAATTCCCACGGCTATGCGTTACATTCACCATAGCATTCTGCATCCTGTGTTGAATTGTTGCATTTTCAGAAACATTTAAAACTCATCAGTGTATGAAAATGGCAGAGATGAGGGCTTCTGGATACCCCTTTAAGCATAAGACAGGAATGGTCAAAATCTCTCGTTCAGAGGGAAAGTCTATAAGTGTTCTGTTCTTACATTTTTCTAGAAAGCAAAGATCCTTGAGTTATATAACATAAAACTTAAGCTTTGTATTTATATGGGGTGTGATACATTTTTGGTAAATAAATTGTTAAAAGACTTCCACATAATCTCGAAAGCTGTAAACCATAATCTCAATGTTGTAAACCAAGCTGGTCTAATTACAGAACATATGATACTTCACAGCTTCTCTCAAGCTACGGAATGGAGTATACATCCAACTAATGGCAATCATGACATTCTTGTTGTCTTCTCCATGTATATATTTATATTCAGAATGGGGAAAACTTGGAAAAGAAAGAAAATGGAAGGGATGTTGAAGCTCACCTGACATGGAAGTTTCCTGCTGTCACTCATATTTCACCTAATGTGTTGATTCCTTCAATTCTGTTCTCCCTTCTTCTACCTGTTTCCCCAGATGACAATGGCCCTGCTGACCTAATATAGTTGTTGCTTCTTACCTCCACCCCTATCCCCATGTGCTTCACTATTATGTGAACACCCTGAGATTATCTTTGCAATCCATGGTTCAGAGGGAACAGGAAAGTACATCTATTGACCTTGAGTGTCAGTGCTGGTCTCATATCTTGTGCCAAATGGGTGATTTATCACCTCATATCACAGAACTATCTATCACTGGAGGAAGGATTAATTCTTTACGTCCTCCACCCCACCCCTGCACCTCTTAGTAAAGGTTTTCTGTTCCAGTCTAGACACTGGAACAATGAAAGTTCTGATTTCCCAGCCAAGAGCTACCTTGTCCAAGCTAGTGTCCTTCAGATGTGACAGGCCAGACACTCTCAAAAAGTAGCTACTCTATTCTTCCTAACCCTGACGTTTTGGGCAAAGCCAGCATTCACATAACTCTTGATATTTACACACAAGTTTTTCCAGACCCAGTGACAGTTAGTGTATTGTGGGATCTCTTGATAATGGTCAGGTAGAAAGCTAAACACCAGGAAATATGCTGAGTATGATAGAGGGAGAAGGAGGTGATAACCAGTCCAGAAGGTTTTTTTTAAAATAGTTCTTACTTGGGTGAGAAATAGGAAGAACAAGAAAAACAATGCTATAGATTTATTGTTTAATAAGGCAAGCTAGTTCTTGAAGACATGGGATATATTATCAATAAGATGTGGGATATATTATCAATAAGTCTGTAAAGAGAAATATTTCTTTAAATAGTTGTGGGAGACATTACAAGGATGGAAGGGATGTCAAGGAGGAAGAAAATTTGAGAAAAAATAAGGATTCTGGAATATCCACAGGGAAGAAGAAATTTAGAGAAATTGCTGAAGTAATGTCTGATCTGCAAAGAAGAAAAATAGAAGAAAAGATGGCAGATGGGAATAAGTAAATGAGAGAGGTAGAAATACATCTTGTAGAGAAAGAGGTCCACAGAAAAACAGAAAAATATTACTGAATTCGTGATACAGAAACAGATGGTATTAACAAATGGCTTTTGGATGTTTATGAGGGCTGATATTATGCATGTCCAAATGGTTTTGATGCAGTAAAATAATACAAAATGTATTATTCCTAATGACAAATGATAGAGATTATATTAAAAAGTAATGGCAGAGAAAAGTTACATATTTTAGTGTGAAACCTTTTATTTAATATACTTCCAACTTGTTTTAAATAACAAAATTATGTTGACATGCAGCATTTCATGTTAGTGGAAGAATTTTGTGTATTGAAGTCTAGAAAATAAAAATAACACCTTTTATGGAGGAATTGTTAAATTGAAATGGGATTTTGCTTTTGTCTTTGGTAAAACTAACATCCCACTTTTGAATAAAAGAGTCATAGAATAATTAAGTTGGAACAGACTAATTGATCTCAATGCCTGTTCAAATACGGGAATCCAAATGAAGGTATCCTTGATGGACAGCTATCTAGTCTATGCTTGAATACACCCAATCAAGCAGCAGCCTCCAACCTTTGGGGCATCAGGGACCAGTTTTGTAGAGAGAGGTTTTTCCGCAGACTGGAGGGAGTGTGATTTCGTGTGCTGCTTAGATGGGATTTGCTTGTTTGCACAGATCAGTTTCTGGCTTGCCACAGATTGGTGCTGGACCACAGACCGGGGGCGAGGGGGGTTGGGGACTCCTGCAATAAAGGGAGAAACAGAGCCTATCACTTACATCGGCAATTTGTTCCATTCTCAAATTTCCCTAGCCCTTGGGAAATTTTCTGTAACTTATGAATCTGCCTTGCTTTAATGCTTGTCCATTATTTGGTGTTCTGTATTCTGGATCAAAATAGAATATACCTTGTCCTTCTATACGACATCCTTTCAAGTAGAATAATAGGGTTGGAAGGGACCTGAAGGTCTTCTAACCCAACCCTCCTCTCAAGCATGGGACTCTATACCATCCTGGACTTGTCCAATCTCTTCTTGAAAACTTCCAATGATGGAGCAGCTTCCAGAGCTAAGCCATTCTCACTGACAGGAAATTTCCCCTGAGTTCTAGGCTGGATCTCTCTTTAATGAACCTCCACCTGTTATTTCTTGTCCTGCCCTTAGGTGCTTTGGAGCTAAGCTTTCTGGCTCCATGGACCAGCAGAGGTGGGGGGAGGGAATGGTTTCCCCCACACATGCAAATGAAGCTTCACATGGTCACCTGTTGCTTCTGCACCCAGCCCAGTTCCCAACAAGCCACAGCCTGGTAGTAGTCCGCAGCCCAGGAGATACCTGCTTTGGAGAATAAATTGACCCCATCTTCCCTGTGACAGTCCCTCAAGTACTGGAAGATTGCTATTGAGTCACCCAATATACCTAGTTCCCTCAATTGTTCATCAAATGGTTTAGTCTCCAGATCCCTTATCAACTTTGTTGCTCTTCTCTGGGATCTTTCTACCATCTCAATATTTCTTTTGTACTGTAGTGACCAGAACTGGATGCAAAAATGTGTGAAGAATGGTGTCAAATTCTTCCTACACAACTTCCTCCATCTTTCCTCATAGGATTTAGTTTCTAATAAGGCTGTGCCTTGTTGGATTTCATTCCAAAAAGATGCTTCAGAGCATGTATGACCATAAATGTAGCCTCTGAATGCAACTTTTTAAGGCAAGCACGTAAAGTTCTATCTTTCAATGACATTTTTATTTCTGACGTCTTAAAATGAACCATCTACTACCAATTGTATGTCACCAGCATATCTAATAAACGGTCCCATCCCCTCTTCACCCAAATCACACTAAAGCATAATTCAATTACATTAATTCTGTATTGTGCACTGTACTACAAATTTTCCCCTGTCCATCTCTAGGGGGCAGTGCTCATCTCTCTTTCCTAGCCAAGGGAGCCAGCATTTCCAAAAACATTGTCATGTGGCAGGTATGACTATGCGCCAAGATGCACGGAATGCTGTCATCTTCCCACCAAAATGGTACTTACTTATCTACTCACATTTGCATGCTTTTGAACTGCTAGGTGGGCAGGAGCTGGGGCAAAAACAGGAGCTCACTCCATCACGCAGTGCTTGGGTCTCGAACGGCCGACCTTCCAGTTGACATGCCCACCATCTTAACCACCAGACCACTGCACCTCCCTGCACTGGACTGGACATTTGTAAATGTAAATCCCATGCTTATATATAAATAAATGATTTGGGCATTTTGAATTTTCCTCCTTAAATGCACATTACACCATAGCAGCATCAAAATTATTAATAGCATGAAAAAAATGTTGTTTGAGAGCTCAACATTGTCAAAGAATTTTGGCTGACGGAAGAGCCATTTCTATCATAGGCCCCGCCCTTTTGAACATCTTGCCGCAGGGGGTGAAATCCTTCTGGAAGGGCCTTAAAACTTGAGTCTGCTGGTTGGCTTGGGGTTCCAATGGGGGCACTCTGTGCTGGAGATGGCTGCTGGGATAACCGAGAAGATTTCCCCTCCATAGCAGGCTGTGTGCTGCTGTATTTTTTAGTCTTTTTTACTAATTCTTGTTGTTGTTAATTGCTTTTATACTTATGGTTTTATTGTCTTCTAAGCAGGTGTGTTGAACTCGCGACCCACAGGCCAGATGTGTCATGTGCTGGCCCCGCCCGGTTTAGCAAAGGGAAAAAAAGTCCTGATACATCACATGACAAAGCTGTAACAACACGAGTTTGACACCCCTTTTCTAAGCCATCCAGAGTCACTTTGGATAGTGAGATGGGCAGCATATGAATTTGGTAAATTAGATTTAAATTAAATTAAATTTAAAAGTCATCTAACTAAGCAAGGATATTTTGTCCCTGCAAAAAGACTGTCTTGAGTTCTCTACAAGGGAGGTTTCTAAATGAGGTTTTTATTTTCTTTTTGTATAAAGAAAAGAGCTATTTGGAAAGTTACTGTTAGTAACTGTACTCTTTTGAACAAAAAATATGGAAATTGAACTCTTTGTGTCTTTCAAGAACTTAACTAAGAGCTTGAGATTTCACTGATTGGAGGATAGCAGGTGCTGTGTCTGTTCTGCAAATGAAACTCAAGCAATTTTAGAAAATCATATTCTGAAGACAGATTACCTCCAAGAGCTCATTCACAGGATTCTTGGTAACACAGCCAGGACGCTGAGCTTCATACAACCTTAAAATAGCAGCTGCCTCTTGGATGAGTTGCAGTTAAAAGGAGAAGCAATACACAAACAAAATCTTGCCATCTGTACAGCCCACCACAACTACGATACTGTCAAATCGTTCTGCATGTTCTCCTTTTGAAGAAGTTCCCAATTTATCGTTTGACTCTGGAGAATTTTGCCGATGGGCACACAACTCTCCTTCTTTGTGTCAAAGCAACTTAATAGAAATTACTGACCAGGGGTTTTTGGAAAACGACTGAGACAAAATTGATTTCAGCCCAATCAGCTGGTAACACCATTCATTTGCAGAAAAAAGACGTGGCTTATGAAACCAAAGACAAGCAGAGCGAGAAAATCAGAATCTGGAATGTCAAGGCCAAACTTGCAATATGATTTATATATACTATTGTAGACATTTGATCTCTGAGTTTGACCCTCAGAAGAGCTAATCAGCCACACCAACAGGAACAGAATTGGGAGGGCTAAGCCAATTTACACTGCTCAAAAAAATAAAGGGAACACTTAAACAACACAATGTAACTCCAAGTCAATCACACTTCTGTGAAATTCAACTGTCCACTTAGGTAGCAACCCTGATTGACAATCAATTTCACATGCTGTTGTGCAAATGGAATAGACAACAGGTGGAAAGCAGAGGCAGTTAGCAAGACATCCCCAATAAAGGAGTGATTCTGCAGCTGGTGACCACAGACCATTTCTCAGTTCCTATGCTTTCTGGCTGATGGTTTGGTCGCTTTTGATTGTTGGCGGTGCTTTCACTCTAGTGGTAGCATGAGATGGAGTCTACAACCCACACAAGTAATTTTGAGTGTAACTCCAAATCCAGACCTCCATGGGTTGCTAAATTTGATTTCCATTGATAATTTTTGTGTGATTTTGTTGTCAGCACATTCAACTATGTAATGAACAAAGTATTTAATAAGAATATTTCATTCATTCAGATCTAGGATGTCTTATTTTTGTGTTCCCTTTATTTTTTTGAGCAGTGTATATTGTTCAGGTAATTCAGCTGCTGAGACTCTTAGATCACAAACTACCCAGAATCCCTCTTTCTATCTTGCAGTAATTGAACTGAATTCTTTATTGTCATTGTACGTATATACACAGTATACATACAATGAAATTTACAATAATGCAATCAAGGGACAACCCTGTCTACAGCAATGTAGATAATTGTAAAAGTTGCTTTCTACTAGATATTTTTTTCATTTATGTATACAGACACTGCTGTAATATTGATTTGAAAGAAATAAACTCAAAGCTGTGGAATTTTTCTTCCGTCCTCCCTCCAGGCCTATCATTGGAGATGTTACTTGGTGGTCAATATACTTTCAAGCTTTTCTTCAAGTGTGAAGGAACAAACAGAGGAAGAAAAGGGGAAAGGGCAATCGACTACAACTAGTAAAAAGCATGAAACTTTCCCTGAAGTGTGAAGTATAAGTACAGAAGGGATACATTTCGGTTCAAGATCTATAACCAAGTGTTCCCATGCCATTTCCAGGGGATGCAAGGGTCCGGGACTGGCACCCATCAGTGGCTTCTTTTGGCTTTCTCGGCTCCTGGCTCCTCAGCCCCACCTTTCTGCCGCAGCCGGAGCATTCGAGCTACTTAATCTCCTGCAGTTCCAGTTTTATGAGCTTTGCAGAGAAACTGCCTGCTGCGCCAGCAATCAATCTGGCCTCAGAGGCTCCTGCCTTGCTTCTTGGATCCTAATCCCACCCCCAACTGAAGGAGGGACAGTATCCTTCAGTGTCACACAGTACTGTAATGTTCTCTCTCTCCCCCCCACATCCATTTTTTTTTTTTACAAGAGCAGTACATTGCCCTGGCCTTGCCAGTGATAGATTTATTAACCTTGGGAGCTCATTTCTCTTCTCTGCTTCCCTCATTTCTCATTTCAGGTGACGCTGCTGCCATTGCGCCTCTCGTGGGAAGCAGCATAGACATTTCTGAGCCAGTGGTGACCAGCCATTTCCAGCAAGAGAGCCTCCAAAGAGGGAGGCCAAGATTGATGGGATGGCAGCAGAACCGTTTTGTTCTACTTTTAAATCCCACAGAAGGGAGAAGGGGTCCTTTTTAACAGCAAAAAGGTGTTACACTGAGTGACAGCTCCCACCCACCCACCACCCCTGTGTTTCTTACTTCTCAGAGTTTATGTTTTTCCCTCTGTTCAGCAGGCAATCATTGTGGGAGTACGGCTAAGTATGCACATTTAATAAATTAAACTAAATTATATAAGCAGTTAAGAAAACTACTTTGGACAATAGGTCATAGGGAAGTGAACTTCTGAAGAAATAGTTCATAGCTGTTTAACATCACTCTCCTTTTATAATTAAAAACTGACCCAATTCCTTCCTATGTAGGGGGAATATGTATATATTTACATACAAAGAACTTCATATCTCCTTGGTCACCAATGGAACTAATGTGTCTTGATTTATATATATGCCACCTGTTTTCTAAATACCCCTGGGCATCTTACACTTAAGGAACTAATTTATAAATATAAAAGCATCTAAAGAGCCTTGGTGGCACAGTGGTTAGAGTGCAGTACTGCAAAACTACTTCTGCAGACAGAGAGCTGCCTGTCATTTGGCAGATCGAATCCCACCAGGTTCAAGGTTGACTCAGCCTTCCATCCTTCCGAGGTGGGTAAAATGAGGACCCAGATTGTTTAATAAATGGTATATAAGTCTAGGTGGCTATTACTATGGCTAAAAGATACAATTCACACAAAGAAGAACAAAGCATTCAGAACAAGATTAAACAATATAAATCAAATCAGGCAAAAGAATGAAAGAGGGATCCTTAATCATCCTGTCCTCAACATCTAGTTTCCTAGTGACATAACTAGTGATACCACACAAATATCCAGGGAAGGAGATCATTCCAGAGGGCAGGAATTGCAAAAGACATGAGTACACGTCGTCCTATGAAATGGCTCTTGAACCTGGATGACCTGGAATGCACCCACCTTACAGAACGATAGGCAGGCAAATGGGCATAGGCAGGCAAATGGAGATTGGTGGGTCTGTCAGATAGACCAACCTGGTTTCTTCTGATGTTTTGTAGCTACAAGTTTCAGACAATAGTAACATCCTGATGGACAGTAAGAAAGGTAGAGAAGGGATTGAAATGTTGCCTTAGCCAGATCCACTAATTCCAGGTAGGTGTAACAGAAATCTATGCTTACCTGCCTCAACCATTTGTGACCTATTGCATTCTCCAGCCTGATGTTCTTCAAATGTGTTGGAATATACTTCTCAAATCCTGAAGCTGTGCTGACTTGGGGTTATGGGAACCAAAATTCAGCAAACTTCTAGCAGTTACCAGATTTTTTAAAAGGCAGGTTATTTTTCTCACCTTGTCATATCACTATCACACAATTGCTTTTTCAGGCTAAGCAAGATTATCTAGAGTTCAAAAATGGAGGATGAAATAGTCAAAGAAATTAGAGCCATAAAATAAAGAAAGATTTATTGCAGATATAAAGTTGAGAATCTTTCTTACCTACATAATGTAAGTTACATAATCCATGATTGCTTATCCATCTTCGTTATATCCTATGTAATCCTTTGCCTAACTGTTGGGCTCTTGATCTGGTTGGCTGGGAACCCAGTGATCACTTGAGAGATTTTAATAAAAAAACTTTGCTTTGATTCTGCTTTCTGGATCATAATTTTTTTCCCAACAATTTGAATCATTATGTCTCCTTATTTTGACTTACATTAGTAAATTTTAACTGTTTATGAAATATATTATCAACTATCTTTTGCCATCATCACTTAAAAATTGTAATTTAAAAAAAATTAAATTTTTAAATTTTTTAATTAAAATAAATAAATAAATTTAAAAAATAAATTGTAAATAATATTTAACTATTAATAATTAAAACAATAAAATTAACCAAAAATGTTAGTATTTTGATTTTTTACATACTGTTTTATACTTCAGTGTTTTATTCTGTACTGTCCAGAGTCCTCTTTGAGGGAGATGGGAGATTTAGAAAAACAAATAATAAATAAATGAATATTTGACCATATATTTTCTCATTTTGAGTAAAACAAAGTACCTACATTCATCTGCTTGCTTTAGCCTTCAGCTTTTGTATATAACCTGCCTTGTTTATTCCATTTTCCCTGCCTATAAACACAATTACTGTATACTGGTCTTTGATATATTAATTTTCAAACTTCTGGGCCCAGCTATCCAATTTGAAACTGCTGAAAACATCCCATACAAAAATGCCTCCCAAATGCTCCAAATACATGTTGAAATGTAAACCTTTTTGTCTGGAAATAAACATTACAGCATCTATTAAAACTAGTAATTTTTGCAAGAAGGGCAATACCTAACATGAAAGTAACAACATATTTCAGCTCTAGTTGCCCGTTTAATATTAACTTTAAAATTTAAAGTCTTGTGTTTAATTTTATGTTGCAGTGACTAAAATCCTCATTTAAGGGCAACCTATTTCATGAAACGTGCCTGAGTTTGAATAATCATTCCTCATCTTGTGTGATGTATATTATTAATTAATGTACTTTGTTGCAGGAATATTAACAGTCTAGCTGTCTTAACATACTGGGAGATATTAATAAGCAAAAAGGGGTGCGGCTGTTCTCCATAGGGAAGGTTCTGACATGGTTACAATCTTCATTCCTATTATTAGTATTTGGCAACAGCAGCCATACAGCTGTTGGGGGTCGAACCAATCCCATCAAAAGCATCTAAATACATTTATTTACAGAGCAAAAGATAGAAGCATTTTTAAAAAGAGGCTTGCTCATTTCATTTCCAGTGTTACAGTTAACACTGAAGAAAAGTCCGATAATTGTGCCTATACCGATAATCCTCAACTTAGAACTGTAATGGAGCCTACTTATAATGGTTGTAAGTTGTGTCAATCATAAGTCATATGACTAGACTGGTTTTTATGACCTTTATTGTGGCAGTCGTGAAGCAAATGCCATTGTTGTAAAGTGCACCCATTTTTCACTGTAGGGCTTTGGGATTTTTTTGTGCCAAAAATCGGAAGTAAAAGGTGATTTCATGACCACAGGGTGATGCAAATTGTTGTAAATGTGGGGGAAGGAGCCATTGGAACTTCATAACCAGGTCATAAGTACTTTTGGGGCAGTGGTGGGATTCAAATTTTTTTACTACTGGTTCTGTGGGCATGGCTTGGTGGGCATGGCAGGGGAAGGATACTGTAAAATCTCCAGTCAGAGGTGGTATTTGCTAGTTCTCTGAACTACTCAAAATTTCCACTATTGGTTCTCCAGAACTGGTCAGAACCTGCTGAATATCACCTCTGTTTGGAGAGGTCTGTCCTAACTTTGAACAGACACTAAGAACTTATCACTAAGGCAGTGTTGGGATTCAAATTCTTTTACTACCGGTTCTGTGGGCATATCCTGGTGGGCCTGGCAGGGGAAGGATACTGTAAAAGCTCCAGTCAGAGGTGGTATTTTCCAGTTCTCCAAACTACTCAAAATTTCCGCTACCAGTTCTCCACAACTTGTCAGAACCTGCTGAATACCACATCTGCACTAAGGTGATAAGTCAAGGACTGCCAGTAACTATAATTAATATTGATAAAATATCCCCTTTTTTCTCTCACCTATATTCAATACTATACAGCACCCAAACAACAAAATATTAAAAACTTTATTAGGTATCAAAATCATCGTATCAAAATACTTTTTTCTACCAAAACTGTGAAAATGAAGATGATCTGTATGTCTAGATTTAATGTTAAAGCTTGAACTAGTTCCATATTACAGATATACATTTTAGTCTCTACAGATGTTCCTCATTTATTAGCTATTCTGTAAATCTTCTTCTGATTTTATTAATACAGTTACCGTTTTAATTGTACTTCATTATATCCTCTGGTTGTTACACTTACCAATAAAATACTGTATATACAGATATTTTTCCAAAATAAAAAAGTGACATGCTCCAATAGAAAGCTAATCTAATCTAATTGGCAACTTTTCCATCACGTAAAATCAAATTCCCCAAAAAGAGAATTCAATTTCTACTCTTTATGCTCCATTTCTAAACTCAGTAGGGTAAAATGTGTACCAATTACAGCACAGTGGATCAAAAAAAAGCTGAATTATATATGAGCCTATTTCCTCTTAGGCTACAAAGACAGTCAAGAGAAGACAAGTTCTTCCTCTTCCTCATTCCTTTGAAATGTAAGCTCCTGAACTTGTAATTTTAAAACTATTTCCAACATTTCTGAATGTAATGATAGCTAGATTTAAATTATCACCCCAAAGGATGCAAAGGCACTTTGGTTAAGTTTGTTCTTTTTCTTCTTCAAATTTCTTACCTGGAGTCAAACTTTTATCTTAAGTGCCAATTTCCTTGTATAAATTTAATTACACTTGCCTTTTGTTTAGTTTGAGCTTGGAGATAATCCTTACACATATCACCACTCTTATACTATTGAAAGTTTTTCTTTCTTTCTTTCTTTCTTTCTTTTTCTTTCTTTCTTTCTTTCTTTCTTTCTTTCTTTCTTTCTCTCTCCCTCTCTCCTCTCTTTCTTTTTTCCTTCCTTCCTTCTTTCTTCTCTCCCTTTCTCCCTCTTCTTCTTCTTCTTCTTCTTCTTCTTCTTCTTCTTCTTCTTCTTCTTCTTCTTCTTCTTCTTCTTCTTCTTCTTCTTTTCTTTCTTTCTTTCTTCCTTTCTTTCTTTTTCTTTCTCAGATAATCCATGAAAGAAAAGAGAAATTAGCTGAAAATTAGAGATTATGCAGTCGTGAAACCAACAAGCTTCAGATACTTGTTTAGTTTGTCTCCTGAACTCATGTAACCAAAGGGGAGGGGGGAGGAAAAAGAAATTGTACAGCTCCAGTACTTCAAAACATCAGCTGTTGATTAAGCCCTCCAAGAAAGCTGCTTCCGAGTAATGCACAGACATTATTCAACAGGACTACATTTTCCCCTAAATGATGCTTTTAAACAGCATTTGAATTTATAATGTGTTGCAGTGACTTTTTCCTGAAAATATCTTCTAGTAGTTTGCCTAAATTGTTCTGCCTTAAATAATATAGGCCTTTTCCTTGGTAATTTTATTTCCCCAATGAACATTCCCTAGCTATTCCTTGGTATTTTGGGGAAAGACTTCATAGCAACAAACCTGCATAATTAAGAGACGAAGAACATTTTCTCATTAGCATCTAAGTGTAGTACAAACACAGCCTGATAGCCATTTATTTCTTCTGGATCCTCATTACCTTCTTAGCAACCTTTGAGCACATCTCACCAAACACGTGCAAAAAGAGAGGATGTTTTTTGACAAATGACTAAATCCACCAATCTTATAGTTTCTGAACTATGTAGTCCCTCCTACAGTCTTTGAAATAGTCCCTCTACCTCACCTCCAGCACCATTCCATATTAAGAATCCAATAAATAAATAAACTTTCATTTTGTTAATCTTTTATTCTTATTTTAATTGGCAGGGCTGGTTTTTTTGCAGTTTTTTATTACAATGTAAATTTCCCAGAGTCCTTATATTAGTGAGATGGGCAGCATAAGAAATCCAATAAATAAATAAATAATAAGGAGCTGGTGGCATTTAGTAGGAAGGGAGGGGAATGCAGCCAAAAAAAAAAAAAATTCAATGTACCCTGTACACACCAAGTAAAGACAGTGCCATTGGCCTGTATGGACCATTAGGATTGGCACAATAGGATTGCCAACGGAGGCAGATGATGTTATCCCTTTATAGTTTTCTGCTACCTCAAGAACTGATGGGTAGTACCACAACATAAGAAAACAGATCTATTCTTCACAACTGACACTCCCTATTAAGTATGGGAAATAAGAGGCTGAACCAGGGTTTAGTGCAACAAGGTTTATTTACAAGGACTGAACGTGCTTGCTCAGCCTGGAACTGGCTCGCAGCGAACAGCGAAAGGGCTGGACCCAACAGCCTGCTTTTATAGCAGGCTGCTGGGGAAACCCAGCCAATGAGAAGGGGCAGCCGCCCTGCAGCGAGAACGGACCTGGGTGGAACTTCTTCAAGGTCCAGGGACATAACACCCTTCCCCCAGATGCGAACACGCATAGTCCTTGAGGTATACGGGAGGTTTGTGCTGACGTCCAGAGCGGCGCAACTCTGGTGTGCTGTTTGGTGGATCAGAGTCCGTCGGTGACTGTTGGCTCGATGATGAGTCCCGAGTACCACCCTCGGTCGGAGCAGGTCCGGGGCTAGAAGGGCTGGACGCTGGGAGTGTCCTTACGCCGTCTGGCTCGGATGGGTTGGACGCTAGGTCGCCGCAGTCAGCATTTGATTCTCTGGTCCGGCTGAAGGTGTTAGCAGGTCATCGGGGTAGATGTTGCTGTGTGGTAGTTGCAGCGGCCTCTCACCGGTCTGTGCCCATGAGTCGCGGCTGACGAGGGTGCCCTGGCGTCTCCGAAGCTGGTCCAGATGTCGCTCTCAGACCCGGCCATCTTCCAGCTTAACCCGGTATGATCTGGGTCCTGTGATGGCTACGATTTCTCCCGGGATCCACAATGGGTCGCCAGCGAAGTTTCTCGCAAACACGGGTTCCTGCAAGACAAAATGCCTACTCCCCGATGTGGAAGCGAGAGGAGAGTCAGGGCAGTAATGTGGGTGAAGCCTGTCCAATACAGTTCGCAGGCGTCTGCCCATCAGAAGCTCGGCCGGGACTTGTTGGTTACCGTGCAAGGGGTTGAATGCTGGCTTAACAGGAAACAGGATAGTTTGTGGTGCCAGTCATCCTTGTTGAACCTGGCCAGGGCTTCTTTAGTGGTCCTAACGGCTCTCTCTGCCAGCCCGTTACTGGCAGGATGAAAGGGGGCCGTGAAGATGTGACGAATGCCCAGGTTGGCCGTAAAACGACTGAATTCGGTTGACGAATTGGGGACCATTGTCGGAAACAATGGAGTCTGGTAGACCATGCGAATTAACAGGCGAGTCAATGCCTTGATGACTGCTTGTGAAGTGGTCGTGGATAGTTGTGCCACATCAATCCACTTTGAGTAAGAGTCTACGACCACGAGGAACATTTTGCCATGCAATGGGCCCGCGAGATCGATGTGAATCCTGGACCAGGGTGCGTTGGCACTTTCCCACTTGGTGGGGTGGCAATTGGAGGGGATGGACGGGAAACCTGGCAGGGATGGCAGGAGCTTACCCATTTGTTGATGTCCTCGTCGAGGCCGGGCCACCAAATGTAGCTTCGCGCCAACGCCTTCATTCTGACGATGCCAGGGTGGCCCTCGTGCAACGCCTCCAGCACTCGGGTACGCAGAGATGTCGGGATGACCACTGAGTGCCCCACAGCAGGCAGCCCTGTAAGCTCGACAGTTCCTGTAAGCGGGTCTTAAATGGAGTGAATTTAGCTTCAATGTCACTGCCCGGCCACCCTCCTCACCCAGTCCAGTACCTGGGCGATCGTTTTGTCCGCTTTGGATTTATTGGCAATATCAAGGGCAGTGATTGGGAGGTCCAGTTGGGTGACTTCAAAAATGGCGTTGACCGGGCAGGGTCTTCAGCTGGGGCAGGCAGGGGCAGCGGCTGAGGGCGTCTGCGTGGGACAATGTTTTACCTGGGCGGTGCACGAGTCTATACGAGTATGCTGCTAGGAAAAGGGTCCATCTGGTCATTCTTGGGGACAGAATTTGAGGGGTCTGCTTGTCACCTGCTAGTAACCCTAAGAGCGGTTTGTGGTCCGTGACTAGCTCGAAAAAGTGGCCAAAGAGAAATTCGTGAAATTTCTTCACCGCTGCAACAGCTGCCAAGGCTTCTTTATCGATCTGACTGTAATTGCGCTCTGTTGCAGAGAGCGTCCTGGAAAAAAGCGATAGGGGCCTCGGAGCCGTGGGGAGCCTGTGGCTTAAGACTGCCCCAATTCCGAAGGGAGATCGTCTGCTGCCAGTACTAATGGAAGGTTGGGGTCAAACTGGATAAGCACTGCCTCTGATGTGAGTAGCGACTTGACTGCGCAGAAAGCGGAGTCTTCTTTGTGTCCCCAATGCCAAACCGTTTTTTATCCAGAAGTCTGTGGAGGGTTCTGCCACAGAGGCTTTATGGGGCAGGAACGACGCGTAAAAGTTCAAGAGCCCCAAAAAGGCCTGCAGTTCCGCTTTGGAGGTTGGAGTGGGTGCCTCGTGTATTGCCTTAACCTTGGACTCCAGGGGTGAATGCCTGAGGCGTCAATTTTATAACCCAGAAAGTCCACCTGTCTAGTGGCAATGGCACATTTTTCTTTTTTAACTTGAGGCCATGCTGCCTGAACCTCTCCAGGACTGCTCGAACTCTCTGGAAGAGTTGGGGTCTGTTCCTGGCCGAGACTAAGATGTCATCGAAGTAGGGTACTACTCCAGGAAGGCCCTGTAAAATCCGCCCATGAGGGATTGAAAAATGCCTGGGGCAACACTTACGCCAAACTGGAGACGCTTGCACGGAAGGCACCCCTGTGGGTGACAATGGTCTGAAGTTCTGCCGTTTGGTCATCAACAGGGAACTGTTGATATGCTTGAGACATGTCCAATTTGGCAAAGATAGTGCCAGGTTCAAAAGTATGTAATAAATGCTGGATGACGGGTACTGGATAAGCGCTAACTTGCAAGAATTTATTGATTGTGGTCTTGTAGTCTGAGCAAATTCTCAGGCTACCATCTTTTTGAGGGGTGTGACGATGGGCGTCTCCCATTTGGCGAAGTCTGTAGGCTCCAGGATCCCTTGTTTTAGTAATTTATCTAATTCAAGGTCTAATTTAGGCCGAATGGCGAATGGAACTCTACGAGGTTTTAACCGAATTGGGACTGCCTGGGGATCGACTGAAAATGAGATAGGGGTGCCGTTATAACACCCTAACTCATCACTGAACACGTCTGAGTAATCAGCAAACAGGAGTCCGTGTCAGAGGTTGAGGTAGCATGGACTCCTGTTAGCCCTAAACCGAGGTGGGGAAACCAATCAAGTCCCAAAAGTGTAGGGAGGTTGCCGCTCACTACCACTAGAGGTAGGTGGCCCTTAAAGGTTTTAAAATTAACAAAAAACTTGCCTCTGCCGATTACAGGAATGGTCTTCCCCTGGTAGTCCTTTAGGCTAAGCTGGCACTTCTGGAGTCGGTTTCTTGATAGGCTGGGTTGAAGCTCCTTGAGGGTGTTCCAGGAAATAATGGAGAGCGCTGACCCTGTGTCAACCTCCATGTTGCAAGGTTTACCTTCTAATAAGACGGAAAGAGAGATCTTACTAATAGAATAGCAAGTGTGATTAGCGCAGAGGTGTGTGCGACAGTTTAATACTTGCCTTTGGGGCCCGGCATGTGCGAATGAAGATGCCCTTTGTGCTACGTTGTGTGAGGCTTGGCATACTCTTGCAATGTGCCCCTTCTTATGGCAGTTGTTGCAAGTGGCTCCTTTGAATTTGCATGTGGTCCTCAGGTGAGGTCCACCACAGGAAAGGCACAGGGTGATGTGCTTGGATGGCCCGGTGTTATCTTGTCTGGTTCCTGCCTGCAGGCGCCTGGCGTTTGTGAGGCGGTGAATGTCGGCCTCGTCACTTGGGTCTTCCTCGTTGACCACCTCTTCTGAGTGGGCGGAACTGCTGTTTGCTTGGTGACAGGACCTTGGATCTCGGTGGCTGAATGAGATGCCAGCTCCTCTGCCAGGGCTACCTCGATGGCTTGAGCGAGGTTAAGGTCTTTTTGGCGAGCAGCCGTCTTTGTAGGTGCAGGTCCTTGACCCCGCAGACCAGCTGGTCTAGGAGCATGTCATCAAGATAGCTGCCAAACCCACAATGGAGTGCTGCAGTCCTGAGAGCAGCCATGTACTGATTGATGCTCTCTTTGTCCCCCTGCTTCCTCATTCTGAAGGTGAAGCGTCTGGCAATCTGTGAAGGTCTAGGAGAATAGTGGTTAGTAAGGATTTCTAACAGTTCTGTCCAGGGGACATTCTTTAACTCACGTGGAGCCACAAGAGCTGTGGCTGTATCGAAGACGATGGCTCCACAGTAGGTCAGGAAATATGCTTTCTTTGGTGTTCCCTGCATCAGCCAATCCGATGGCATCGATGTAATGATTAAACCGATTCTTGTATGATTCCCACTTCTCCTCATCCGGCTTGAATGCTGGGAAGGCTGGATTGGAGTTCATGTTGTGGGTCTACTGGTTAACCTGTTGGGGAAAATGCCTTCTCTCTGGGTAGCAGTAGAGGTTTAGTGCCTGTGCTAGGCAAGTGCTCTCTCTCTCTGGGGTAGCAGTAGAGGTTTAGTGCCTGTGCTAGGCAAGTGACTTCAGCTCTGGGAAGTTTCGCACCTTCTCTCTCTCTGGGGGATCAGAAGGTGTTTAAACTGCAACGGTCGTTGGCAGCGTCTTTTGAAATTCGCGCCTGTGTGGGTGTTAGCGATTTCGTAATACAACGCTGTGTTGTATTTGAATGTGCTTCAGCTGACAGCTGTTTGAATTTCGCGCCTAAACGGCACGAGCGGCTGCAGCTCGCAGCGCTACACTTCCTCTGTAGCTTATGCTAACAAGCGGCTACAGGCGCTTCTCACTTTCACTAGCTTGTTTGCTGATCGCTTTCTCTCTGGGTTGCGATCAGCGTTTGCTCTATTTTGGCTGATCGCTCTCTCTCTGGGCTGCGGATCAGCGTTTTAGTGATTCAGCGTTCGTTTCTCATTTCGGGCTGATCGCTCTCTCTGGGTTGCGGTCAGCGTTTGCCCTTATTTTGGCTGATCGCTCTCTCCCTGGGCTGCGGATCAGCGTTTTAGTGATTCAGCGTTGCAGCTTGCCTCTGGTAGCCATCCCACCTTCGCGCCAGTATTAAGTATGGGAAATAAGAGGCTGAACCAGGGTTTAGTGCAACAAGGTTTATTTACAAGGACTGAACGTGCTTGCTCAGCCTGGAACTGGCTCGCAGCGAACAGCGAAAGGGCTGGACCCAACAGCCTGCTTTTATAGCAGGCTGCTGGGGAAACCCAGCCAATGAGAAGGGGCAGCCGCCCCTGCAGCGAGAACGGACCTGGGTGGGAACTTCTTCAAGGTCCAGGGACATAACACTCCCCCTCATTGCCAGTCATCAATTAAGGATTTGGTTAAATGGAAGCCTATAAAAAAAAAAAACAAGAAAGCAACAGAAGATTTTACCTCAAAGTAATGTTTCTCTTGGGTATTGGGAGAGCGTTTGATTCCCATTACAAGCATGATGATGTTAATTTTGAAAGAAATGTAGGCCGGTTAAAAAGAATGTTACACCACTGAGTGGTGGCTTTTCTGTTACACTTTTCTGTCATATTCTCTGGCTTCCCAGCTTCTGAAAAGATTCGATGGTGGGGCGGGGTGGGGGGAACGACTGCTATCAGAAAGGGCCAGAAAGAGGAGGGTTAATAGAGGAACCAGACGCACATTTAAACTCGTGAGAATCTGTGTCAGCCCTGGAACTGATGTGCAATAAATTCCAGTTTAATATATGGATGGGATAGGTAGGAAAAATGCAACCTGAGAGGTAGGAAAAATATCATCCATTAGCAAAGAAAGACTTAAAATGTGGCACCGCTCTTCCTCTCGGATTGAGTGTGATTATCCTCACAAATCAGACAACTTAAACCAGTCTTCTTTCATGAAGGTTATTAATCTTGATATCTGTGACACAGATATGCTTTAACTTACGTAAAAAGCAGATTTGGGAGTGAAGGTAAAGTGATAAGGGTTGGACTTTGTCCTCTTGTTACGTTTTTTTAATACAAGGATGGGCTTGTCATCCAGGTGACAATTAATATTTTATTGGGGTTTTCTAGAGGGGAAAATGGGCAAGGTTTGCTCCGAGGATACCCAAATGCTACAAAGCTACAAATATTCATGTGACAGGCTGTATTTTAAACTCTTGGGAAGGCACAAGTCCTGCATTCGTACAGCATGCTATATCCAAAGAAACTATTGTGTGGCTTGTCAGAGTTATTGGGAGGGAGGGGAGGCAAATAGGATATCAAAAAACCAAAAGGTCAGTTGCAACCATTTGATTGAAACTCCAAGCAGATAAAAATGAGTGGGTTATTTTTAAATTTTTCTTACAATAGCAACTAAATTGGTCTTACATACAGTATATCAGTTTAGCTCACATATATCATATATCATAATAGCACATGGTATAATTAATTTGTGTAGGATTTAGTCAATGTTGTTTGATATATTGGTAAAGGTACCAGGAGGCCATGATAACCAGCTGCGTCACCTTGGGCTCTCTCTCCTAAGAAGGAGGCAAGGGCAAACCACTTCTGAAAAACCTTGCTAAGGAAACTGCAGGACTCGTACAGGAAATTGTCAGGAGATAAGTCAAGATTGACTCAAAGGTGCATGCACGCGCGCGCACACACACACACACACAAATCAAACCATGTCATGTGACCAAGGAGGAGGCTGTTGGAACTTCGGAACCAGTTGTAGGTACCCTTTGTGCAGTAAGTATCCTTGTGACCAGTTCTGGAGAACCGGTAGCGGAAATCTTGAGTAGTTTGAAGAACTGGCAAATACCACCTCTGACTGGCCCCGCCCCCATCTATTCCCCTGCCTCCTGAGTCCCAGGTGATCGGCTGGGTCTTCTTTTGTTGCCCTGCACAGGAGAACGGAACTGGAAAGCAGGTTAGTGGGATGGGGAGGGTATGGGGATTTTGCAGTATCTTTCCCTTGCCACACACACCAAGCCATGCCCACCAAGCCACGTCATGCCCACCAAGCCATGCCCACAGAACCAGTAGTAGAAAAATTTGAATCCCACCACTGCTTTTGTGGGTGTGGGTGTCTATCATGACTTCAAATGGTCATTAAGAGTCCAGTTGTTATTCAAGGATTGCTTATTTTAAAAAGAAGAGGAAAAAAACAACTAGGAGCATAAGCATACTAAGTAGTATAAGCAGACTACTTTTTGCCTTTATTTCATAAACCTTAATAAAGAAAAAACAGTAGTACAATAAAATCAAAAATTATATAAAGGCTTTTTATATATGTACGTATGATTTTACACAACAGTTTCAGAAATATTTGATCATATTTCATTGTCCAGCTCCATATACGATCTACATCCATAAGCAATTCATTTAAAAGTTACAAGTAACATCAGACCTTCAATCCACTGAATAATTAGAGACGTAAATTGGAAGTGTTAAAGTCCTAGTCTCTTAGCAATAAGAACAGGACAGAATCCTTTTTTGTTTGTTAGCTGTTGATTTCCATATTATATCATTTAAAACGCCTTGATTTATTCATTCCTTTTCTATACAAACACAATAGATTAAAACAAACTAAATTTCTAAATTGTTGTCCAGTTTCCCAGAATGCTGGCACAAATACAGTAAATCCTTCCTGTCACAACTAGTGGAAAACAACTTTATTTTCATTCTTGTATATCTCCAGCAATAATGAAACAAGTTTCAGATTTAATCACGTAGTGAATCACTTGATGTGCCCTTGCTAGGATGTATTGTTAATGGTACGAATTATGCAAAACATCAGAACGGAGATTTTATTAAAAGATGACTAAACGTCAAGGGGGGAAAAAAAGAAAAGAAATGGGTAACCAGATGTCCTTCGGTTGCTGAGAACATTGAAAGCAATGAATCAACCCAGCCAACATTTTTTCCATGGCATATATCTGCAGAACTCAGCCCTTGATAAAACTCAAAGAAAAATCCAGCTAAATGTGGATTTTTTTTTCAGGTTCCTGAATACTAAGCTCTCAGGTTGCCATGCCACCATTATCTTTAGGTGTTTTTCAGTAGCAACTTGGATCAGATCTTGAGAATGTGTTCACACAGATGCAAAGAAGAACTGAAAAAAGACTGTCTTTCTTCTAGCCTTCTTCTGCATTTCTACTAACACTACAGATAGTCCTCAACTTAAAACAGGTCAATTAGTGACTGTTCAAAGTTACAATGCAGTGAAAAAAGTGACTTATGATCATTTTTCACAGTTCCAACCATTGGAACATCCCCATTGTCATGTGATTAAAATAGACACAGATAACAGACAATCAGAGTTGGAAGGGACCTTATAGGTCATCTAGTCCAACTCCTGCACAAGCAGGAGACCCTATACCAGTGGCCCCCAACCTTTTTTGTGCCATGGCCCGGTACTGGCATCACAAAATGATCCGCGGCCCGGTACCGGCATCAGCATGCATGACAAGGCAAGGCGAGCCGAGCGACCGGCCAGCCAGCCGTCCCCCACTTCTCCCCGCCACCTTCAACTCCTCCTTTGTACCTTTGTCAATGGGCTTCGCTTCGGGACGGCTTCAGGACGGTCGCTCGGCTCGCCTTGCCTTGGGTGCTGAAAGAATCTTCGCGCCTTAGTTTCGTTCGAAGCCCCCCCCCCCCTTCAATGAAACTAAGGCGCGAGGATTCCTTCAGGACCCAAACGCTGCTTTCCAACCAGAAAAGCTCACCCGGAAGCACTTTCTCGTCAAACAAGATGGCGGCACCCAGCAAACCGGCGGCTCAGTAGGAAATGTTCCATGGACCTGTACCAGTCCGTGGCCTGGTGGTTGGGGACCCCTGCCCTATACCATTTCTGACAAATGACAGTCCAATCTCTTCTTCAAAATCTCAAGTGATGGAGCTCTCACAACTTCTGAGGGCAAGCTGTTCCATTGGTTGATTGTTCTCACTGACAGAAAGTTTCTCCTTATTTCCAAGTTAAATCTCTCCTTATTAAGTTTCCATCAATTATACCTTGTCTGGCCTACAGGTGCTTTAGAAAATAGCTTGACTCCTTCATCTCTGTGGCAGCCCCTCAAATATTGGAAGACTGCTATCATGTCCCCCCTGGTCCTTCTCTTTACTTGACTAGCCAAGCCCAGTTCCTGCAACAGTTCTTCATATGCCTTAGTCTCCAGTCCCCTAATCATCCTGGTTGCTCTTCTCTGCACTTTTTCTAGAGTCTCAACATCTTTTTTATAATGTGGTGAACAAACTGGATGCAGTACTCTAGGTGTGGTCTTACTAAGGCAACTGAGACTTGGCAACTGAGTCATATTTTCGATGGTTGTAGTGTTCCAGGATCATGAGATTACCTCTTGTGAACTTTTGACAAGCAAAGTCAATGGAGAAGAAGTTACATTCGCTTATTTATTTATTTATTTATTTATTTATTTATTTATTCTTTTTGTGTGTGTGGTTTAATATTTTTATTGAGTTATAAGATAAAATAAGATACAAAATGCAAAACTAAATAAGAGAACGGTAGGGAGGAAGAGGGGGAAGAGAAGTGAGGGAGGGTAGGAAAAAAGGAAAAAGAAACATTGACTTCCGACTCTATCTATTGCAGTAAAATAAGGCATTAACATCAAATCACAACTTTTTGCTTTTTCATAATAATATAAACAAGCCATTTCTATAAAGATCTGTCAATCTAATCGGTAAAACCCAAAATCAAAGTTTTATTCTTTGCTACTTCAAGCACAAAGTTCAGAAGCTGGCTCCATGTGGAAACAAAACTACTTGTATTCTTTTCTTTAATAAAAATAGACAATTTTGCCATTTCAGTCAACTCCATCAACTTCATTTAAGCTACGTTCACTTAACTACCATGTTACTTAACAACTGCAGTGATTAACTTAACAACTGTGGCAAGCAAGATTGTAAAATGGGGCCAAATTCATTTAACAAATGTCTCACTTAGCAACAGAGTTTGGGGCTCAATTGTGGTCATAAGTTGATATTTGTCCCTTCTTATGTAATAACCTTCTTCAGTTTTCCTATTCCTTTACCCCGGTAGTATCACTTTTTTTGCAATCATAATTTGCCTGCTGTCTATTGTTTTGGTCCCATTATTAGTGTCTACACCATGGCCACAAGGTTTAAAAGAACATAAGCATTTCTAAAAACCAATGAATCATCTGAAACAATAAATTTATGAAAAAGAACTACTAGGCAAAAGGAAGCCACTAGTATAGAAGGGTGGCTTCTGTATTTTGCTAACCCTGTCCCTAAAGTTTGGTCAGTTTCTTCCAGAAAAGATCCGATGTTCAGTACATATGACATAATGTTTGTTGAACTATTTATAATTTTACATTTATAAAAATATGACACACATACAAAATAAGTATCTTTTGACATGGGAGCACTAGACATTCCAGTATCCTATTCCAAACGTCCACTATGCTACTGAATATTTTAATTAACAACTGCTTATAAATAATAATCATAGGTTTAAAATTGGTTTAGTGAACTGTATATCTGATAATACAAGGCATATTGTGAAAACACTTAGAAAACTAAAAATAGACAATAGGTTTCAACTGTGATATGCCCAAGTAACACCCCCACCCTCCCGAAAGGACAAATAGGAAACACAATGAAAATGATCAAAACATGAGATTTCACTTCGTTAGAAATCCATTTGCTCCAAACACCATAGTACTCAGAGATCCTCGGACAGTACATACTGAATGTGCTAAGAGTTGATATGATGGCATAGAGAATATAAAACGATTCAAGTACTCAATACTTTGATTTTGCTTATATGTTTTATATAAAATATGTTTAAAAATGGAAGGGGCAGAAGGTCTACAAAAATGTGACCATAAAATTATATTATTTACTTCCAAATATGAACTCCTATGTTCTTTAGGACAAAAACATAAAACTGGGGGTATTGATTTAATTTGATGGTTTTTAATTTGATGCATTTAATTTGATTTAATTTGATGCATTTAATTTAATTTGATGCATTTTCCAAATTGTTTTAGTGGTCCATGACTGTTAAAAGTTTGAAAAAGACTGATCAAAGAAGTTGCAGATATCAGTTTGATTATATGGAGAGCATATGTATAAAAACCAGTTTTAAAATGGTGGTGCTTACTGAACCAATTGACAGGGACCATATTTTCCTTCCTGCATAAATCAACATCCATACATCTTATTTCAATATCATTTTCTTTCTTTCACAATCCTTCAGAATGCAATTAACTGCCATACAGAGGCAACCGCAATATTTACAACTAGAACATATATTCGTAGATGTTCTATAAATGTAACAAATACTTACATTTTAATTTGGACCAGGAGCATTTTGAGATTCAAAGATTATTATTTCAAATTCAAAGTCTATTATATAAATTGCTTAAATAATTACTCATTTTTATAAAATTAAAATCCCATGAAAAATCTTTATAGATATTTGTCAATAAATCAATTTGCCATGCAAATTATAAAAAGCAAACGGAAAAAAGAAATAGTTAAATCCCCATTTGGTCCAAGTAATGGGAACTATCTTAACATCTGTATCAAAAGTTCACTAAAACTCAGACGGCAGCTTATTCAACAAACATAATATTTCAGAACTGTTGAAAACCTGTGAACCTGTATAGAAAAGAAATGAGTAATATTGTTGGAAATACATTGAGAATAATTGTCCTTAAAACACATGGTTTTGCAATGCCCTACAGTTATCATATTTTGGAAGGAATAAGTACACATATACTTTGAGATAGGATTTAATATTTTCAGACATTCATATTCTTTTGAATTATTCAATTAAAATGAATTCTCCATACAATTATTATTGCTTAGACTTCGAGGGTTATTCTTCAACATTAGAAAAATAAATTTACAGTCCCAATTAATCAATGTACAGAAAACCTGGTGTTACCTGTAACTTATAAACAAGTTGCGTACGCACGTAGACAATATAATACAAAATTGTAATTAAGTAAGTAATCCTTAATTGAAACATTTATGTAGAATGCTATAAACCTATACATATGTAAGATAGGCTATTGTATAATTTTTTCCCTTTCTTTTTTCTGTTCTACTTAATTAAATAAAGACAAAAACACCCAGCATCATTTTGTGTTACTGAATAGGTAGGTACATAAAGCATATAACCGGGAGAAATCATTTTGTAAGAGCATTTAAATAAAAAAGAAAGGACATTATATCATAAATTAAATTATTTTCTTTTTTTTCAATTTGCTCTATGGGTTTTATCAGGAGCTGCAAGATGCTAACAGAATAAATTACGTTTTGCTCTATTATGCCTATAGCAGCGTTATTAGGAACTGGGCGAGTGCCCAGGTAACATTTTGGCATATAGACTAAAGCAGCAATGAACCAAGAGTTTCTCTCCAATAGTGAGGAGAATTGATAACACATTTGTAATGCCTGAAGACATTTACTCAGAAGAATATTACAAAAATGAATAAAACTCTTTCTTCTCCTAGCTGAATCTTCAGATAATCCACAGAAAAGGCTACTTTCAGAGCCTGTTCTGGAGGAAGAAATCTAATGCATGACATACAGTATACAGAGACAATGGAAAAATACCACAGCCAGATGGTTTCCCTATAGAGCAGAATGGTATGAAGCCTACAAAGATGTTTTGACTGAACTTGGCAAGGTTTATGAGAAACTGCTTGAATTTGGTAGGTTGCAGACTTATATTAACAAATCTTTGAAAAAGTAAAGTGCCCCCTTCCCCCACCCCACTCCCAGCACTAGCAGACTCCCGGTGATGTTTTCTTGGCAAGAAAGCAGAAAGGTTTTGCCAGTTGTTCTTCTGGGATGCATTTTGACTATTACAGTCTAGCCTACAGGCCTGGTTTTCTCTGCTGGTCTCCTATCCAAGTTTCAATCGAGCCCAAACTCAGAAGTCAGCCAGGTGCTGCCATCTGCTGAGATCCACCAAGCTTCTACATAACTTCCATTTCTAAAACAGATCCAGATGGATTTCCCCAATGAATGTAGATGTCAAAGAATACCTGGGAGCTTTCTTAGCTGCTTCCAGAAGGTAATTCCTGCTCAGTAGAGATTTGTTTGCTATAACCAAGGACCTGATCATTACATTTTTGAAGCACCAAGATAGAACATCAATGGAGATTCTCAATCATCCAGGCTGTGGTTATCCCAAAGGTGCTTTCTTGGTTATTTTCCTTGAAAATGTTTCTTTGAAAATGTTTCCTTCTGATCCAGAAAGCTTCTTCAGTTCTAATAAAGTAATGTGATATATGCTTTGCAACGCAGCGAGACATTGCAGGCTTGTATATCGGACAAACAAAATGATTATTCACAAACGCATGGCACAAACAGGGGTGGGATTCTACCGGTTCTGTCCGGCTCTGTAGAACCGGTAGCTCTGAACAGCAGCAGACACAGAACCAGTTATATGTCTGCTGCTGTTTTGGCCCACCTACCGACCCAGGCTCTTAGCTGACCTTTATTTTCTGCTTTTTCAACCTCAGCTGCTTTGCACGGCACAGCTACGGTTTAAAAAGCAGGAAAATAATGCTTTTTCAAAAGCTGCGCACCTGCGTGCAATGCTGCTCAGCTGTCCAGGCAGCACAGCTGATGACGTTTCACACGTGCGTGCAGCAAAACGTAAATCACCAAACCGGTAGTTACACCGGTCAGATCCCACCCCTGGGCAGAACACAGTAGAAAAAACTCATCGGGACAGGATGAGGCAGTCCATCTGAATCTGAAAGAGGAACCCAAGAAGCCATCTATGTTAAATTAAGCAGCCCTCTGTCAAAAGAGGGGGAGGGATACAGCACCACCTATCTCCTGTTTACAATGCAGTCCTTTCGGCAGTCCCAAGAAAGTTCCACAGCCACGTTCAGAGTTTTGCAGCATAAATTCAGCACCAGAAAAGCAAACACTCAGGTGGCTGAGGCTTCATTTAACTTCTTTATAAACATATGAAGTAAATTTTACAAACCAGTTGTAGATTTCTCCAACATGGAGCAAACTCAAACAGAAGCAGATATGTTACAAGTTCAGAGCTTCAGCAGCAACTCAGGAGCTCAGAAACAGACATCAATTTCACTTTAGTTCAGCAGGCAAGCAGAGGAGAGAAGCAATTTCATTTTCAATGGACAGACTCAGAGCCTAACATAGCTTCAGAGCTGCAGAGCTTAATATAGAGCCACGCCTAGGCTACTTCCACTTTCAGTTTCCAGCCTAGGCTACTTCCAGTTTCAGTTTCCAAACAGCCCTCATTGGCTGACTTAGTTGCTATGCCTATTCATTGGCTGACCTTGTTACCATGCTCTATTCCACTTCATGAATATATACTGACAACCCATTTGCACTCTGATTCAGGTGACCCTGAGGTTACAGATGAACCTCCAAGTGGCCTCAATGGCTCGCGGAGAGCTAACAACCAGATGACCACAAAGAATATAAATCCTTCTATTCCCTACCATTCAGTCAGAACTGAAGAAGCTTCTTGAATGCGAACCAAAACATTTTCAAAGAAAAGAACCAAGAAAACTCAGTTCCTTTTGGAAAAAATGCCTTTGCAACATCGAGGTAGATCCTATTGCAATTATTTCATTGGATTTGCAAAAAGTCTTTGATTAAATTCATTGATAATACTGTTTGTTTATTCTTTCCAAATACTTTTTTTCTTAAAGTAGCTCTAAATTTTTATTGTTTCCCCCCAAAAATAGCTTAAGATAAACAGGCTTATACATAAGTATCTTCTTCCTGAATCTTCTCTACCAAAATGCATTACATTAACAAGTGGCTCAGCAGCCTTTTGTGGATACTCTCTTAAGCTGGTTTAAATAAGAACAATTGCCCTTGGAAATGATCAAGGTGTCAAAGTCGCTTTCATTCTGGCAATTTTGCTGAAGTAATAGTTTAAATTGAAAATCCCCAGAGATATAGCTCAAATTGACAAACTGAATTTAAAGAGATTGCTATCCAATTTGATCAATTGCCATGCATTTGGATAGGTGGGCTGCGCTTAGAATATCTGGGCTAAAATCAACATATTACATAGGAGGGACCTCTGTTTTTCACTCAAGAAGCTCCAAATGCTGATTAGAGTTGGAGGTTTGAATGGCAAGTTTGTCCATTGAACAGTTCATCTCACTGACTTTCTTAGAATCAACATGTTAGCCACCTCTTATAATTAATTGCAAAGCTCCAATTGTTTGGGGAAATTTGCTTCCCATATCTATTAGCAATAACAATAGCATTTAGACTTATATACTTCTCCATAGAACTCTACAGCATATCTATGTTATTTATTGTATTTATTTGATTTGTCAATCACTTACAAGATAATAGGTATAAGTATAAACATGAGTAAGAATATAGGAAATAGGTACAAAAAATGGGGACAATAGGACAGGGATAGTAGGCACAATTGTGCACTTATGCACGCCCCTTACAGACCCCTTAGGAATGGGATGAGGTCAATAGTGGATAGTTTGAGGTTAAAGGAGTGGGGGATTAGAGGATGTAACAACAGAGTCAGGTAGTGCATTCCAGGCATTGACCACTCTGTTGCTGAACTCATACTTTCTGCAATCAAGTTTGGAGAGGTTAAAATTGAGTTTGTATCTATTGTGTGCTCTTGTATTGTTGCTGTTGTAGCTGAAGTAGTCATTGACTGGTAGGACATTGTAGCAGATAATTTTGTGGAGTACACTTAAGTCCAACTGTAAGTGGCGTAGTGCAAGGTTGTCCAAGCCCAAAATCTCAAGCCTGGTGATAGGGTATTCTGTTGCGAGCAGAGGAGCGTAGTACTCTTCTCGTGAAATACTTCTGGACTCGCTCAATTGTCCGATATACAGTGCGGATTCCAGACAAATGAGCTATATTCAAATATTGGTCTTGCAAAGATTTTATTTGCCATAGTTAGCAATTCTATATTTCCAGAGGACAAGCTTCGTAAGATTAGATTTACAACTCTTAATGCCTTTTTGGCAATGCTGTTACAGTGAACTCTGGTGCTTATGTTGTTAGATATGAGAACTCTGAGGTCCTTGACACAGTGACGGTTGTCAACGAGGTCATATCCACCTAGCTTATATTGCCCTCAGCAATCTGGGTCCTCATTTTACTGACCTCAGAAGGATGGAAGGCCGAGTCAACCTTGAGCTGGTCAGGATCGAACTCCTGGCTGTGGGCCGGGTTTGCCTGAAACTACATTCTAACCACTATTAGCCACCAGAAAGGTTTGATGCTTATGAACATGGGGAATTGAAAATTATGAATGACAATGTGTATGCATTGTCTTCATTTATTTCCATCACCATCATTCACAAAGAAATGTACATGCTAGTTTGATCCCAAACTCCTACTCCTAACTACTCTAGATGTTTGTGAAAATTTACTCCTATATTAAGCTAATCAGAGCCACTGCTTTCAAAGGCTTTTGTTTAATGGTTCAATATTGATATTTCCTCACCAACATTTTCCTAGAGCACTCTCTCAGAAGGGTGTATGTGTGTGTGTTTGCAAGACACCACCACATTTATTCTTTCAAGGTTCCCATATGGTGCTATTTAATTGGTTTTAGATATATGACTGCAGAGTGAGACATTTCGTTAAAAAGAAGGAAAGACTAAAATTGGCTTTTTCATTCTGTATCCTTCAGAACTGTTTACATTCACTCACTATCAGTTATTTAAAGCACCATTCTGTTTAAACATCAAACTGTGAACCAATAGGCATAGTGAATTAAATGAGAAAGTAACACAAATTCTGTATCAAGAGAGAGCCATTGACCTCTTAGCAAGGTCGGGGTCTCACCTTACTTTTTTTTTTTTCTTATATAAGTAAATTATATAGAAGTGTAAACCATAAAAGAAATAATGGCTGGAATTTAGACTTCTTTGCAGAAACTCAGAATACAGGTCTTCAATAATAGTAGTGTTTCTGTAAGCTTATCGATCGAACATTTCAGTGGTCCTGGCTTGATTGGACTCTTTATGGTCTGGTGTGGTTAGAAGAGTAAGAATAGCAGTCTCTCAAACTGCTAGTAAAAACATTGTGAAACACCCCGCTCCAAAAAAATAAAACACATTATGGGTAATTAGGGAAGCACCAAGGGTATAACCATCAGTTTGGATTGATCAATGATATTTTCACTGAATACTAAATTTAAATTGTAAATGTAAGATCCTTGTTTATTGTTTCAATGTATTTATTTCATTTTTATTGGACAATTGTAAGCCACCTAGAGTTGCCTGTGGTGAAATGAATGGCAAAAGCGAAATACCACTCACGCATCATCACAAAATCTCCAGAACCGAAAAGCCTACAAACTTGAAATTTGGCACGTATGTTCCTCTTGGCTTCTTTGTGCTCACTCAGAAAAGATTTTTTGAAATGGCCACCAGAGCATTAGTATTTCCTATATTATTATTAACATGCTCTGATGCTAAGGAATTCTACTCCCCCTCCCCACCTGAAAAGAAATTGTTCCAAATGCAAAACACAAGCAGAGGAGTTTCAGTTTTAGTTTCAGAGCAGCAACCAGCTTTAGTATAGAACAGTTGAGCTAAGCCATTGCCCAGGCTCCTTGCTGTCTCCTTCTTGCTCACACAGCAAATACTGTTTCAGTTTCTAAACAGCCCTCAACTCTCTCACACACTGACTGGATGCTAGCCAGATGAATATCGATGGATGCTGGTAAGCAGAGGCAGAATTTTCTTTTCCTTATTTTCCTCCCCCAAAACTAAGCCTGGCCACATAGTTTCCTAGAGAAACAGTTATCCAGCTAGTAAATAAATAAAATCAGTCTGACCCCCTTTTCTGAAGCATTAGGATGGGTCACCTGGTTCATGTTGAACTTTCCAGCTCCACAGCTGTCCTGCTTTTGGTTTCACATGCTCCGCACACAATTGCTGTGATAGTTCACAGTTTACTTAAGGTCGAAGAGGTAGCTAAATAATGCCAAGTTAGAATTTCTGGCAGAAGCTTGCCTGAATGGTTGGCTTTTAACTACTCCAAGCCAACTCATAAGGTCCCGTAACAAAAGCTTCATACTTAACGCAGTAATCAATAGATTTTGTTTTCTGTCTATCATAAAAAGCAATCTTGTTAATATCAGATCGTTACTGACAGGCATCCCATCTAGCCTGACTTGCTTTTCGCTCTGAAGACTCTGGAACAGTTTCCTGGCCTTGGGAGGTTATTGAAATGCATTACTCTTTTCCTCAGTTTTTGATAGCACTAGCACTAGCAGTCAGACTTATATACCACTTCACAATGCTTTACAGCCCTCTCTAAGCAGTTTACAGAGTCAGCATATTGCCCCCAATAACCTGGCTCCTCATTTTCCCGATCTCGGAAGGATGGAAGGCTGAGTCCACCTTAAGCCTGGTGAGAATTGACCTGCCGAACTGGTGGCAGCTGGCAGTCAGCAGAAGTAGCCTGCAGTACTGCATTCCAACCACTACGCCACCACAGCTCTAATCATCAGTTAAGCTTTCTACTCTTGGTTCGATTTTCTGAACTAGGTTCCTTTTACTCTTTTTTAGAGGAGAGAAGGAGCATTGGAAATATACGATTGCTAGATGTGAGGGGGGAACAATAAATTTAAATAAATAAATAAATATTTCTTATAGGCCAGAACTGGCTTCAGAAGAAAAAGAGCACAGCTCTGCTCTCAGTACAGGTAGTCCTTGACATATGACCACATGTGCGCTCAAAATTTCTGTTGCTAAGTAAGACAGTTGTTAAAAGTGAGTTTTGCCCCATTTTGCAACCTTTCTTTCCATGGTTGTTAAGTGAATCACTGTAGTTATTAAGTTAGTAACACACTTGGTTAATCTGGCTTCCCCATTGATTTTGCTTATCAGAAGGTCGCAAAAGGTGATCCCGTGACTTCAGGATATTGCAACCGTCATAAATATGAGGCAATTGCCAAGCTTCTGAATTTTGATCACACAACCATGGGAATGCTGCAACAGTTTTGTAAACGTGAAAAACAATTTAAAGTCCTTTTTTCCAGTGTCATAATTTCAAACAGTCACCAAACTGTTATAAATTGAGAACTGCCTGTACTTGTCAACTGTTGAAGTCAGAATTTGCCTATCCTGCAAAGTTGTCCTAATGTGTTGTGTATTATGTTTAAAAGAAGAAAGAGCATCCTTTTGCAAACAGGTGAAGTTATTTATTTCTGGTCTCCTATACTGCATTTGGCACAATTGTATGAGCAACATGCATATGAAATTATAACTGAGTGACTTTTCGCCTTGAGGTCACATGAGCATTATCTGCCAAGTTAAGAGTCATCATTCCTTCTAACAGAAGTAAGACACTGGAAATTAGCTATCAGTGTTATATGGCAGTGTATTTTCTATTCTGGGAAGTTTGGTTGTTGTTGTTTTCACCTTGAGCTCTTTCCAATGCACCAGTTATTCCCAGGCATCCCAGCCAGGACACGGTCCAGATGCTCATGATGACTCAATCCTCACAATGAAGTTAAACGAGTGCAGAATATGGTCGTGAGATTTCTAGGTTGTCTTACAAACTCTGTTTTGGTTTCAAGAAAGACAAGGGGATGATAAAATAATCCGTGCTCCTTATCATCCTAAAACATGGCGGTTGATTCTGCTCCCATAAGAAGTTCAGTACTTTCTGAACAACAAACAATAGTACAAAAGAATATTTTAAACAACCAACAAGCCCTTTGTCTTTCAATGAATTGATGAATTCTGGTGCAGTACAGAAAGTGCCCAAAGACTATAAGGCCTAGTAGTCCTCCCTTAGCCACAAAAGCTAACTTGAGGGACTTTGAGACAGTCTCTCTCTCAGCCCAGCTCAGCTCACAGGCTCGTTAATGTGAGAAAAATAAGAAGCAGGAACCTTATATATGCTGTTTTGAATTGTACCAAGTAAATGCTGATTACAGCAATAGCACTTAGACTTATATACTGCTTCACAGTGCTTTACCGCCCTCTCTAAGCGGTTTAAAGAGTCAGCCTATTGCCCCCAACAATCTGGGCCCTCATTTTACCGCCCTCGGAAGGATGGAAGTTTGAGTCAATCTTGAGCCTGGTGAGATTCGAATTCCTAGAGTGGGCAATGAGGACTTAGGCCTGCAGTACTCCGTTCTAACCACTGCACCAGTACAGCTCTTCAAGTTATTATTATTATAACTTGAAGATAACAATCATCCTCATGCTTCCCGATACTGAAGAAAACACAAAACCTGCATGGACCCATACAACTATCTAAATATATCAGGGCAACAAAACTGAGTAAGTGCATAGCTCATAGCTCATGCAAGAGAATTTTTTATTTAAAAATAAGAATGTTTGGACCAGTCTCCCTCACCCAATGTGGACAAGACAGGGACTAAAACCCTTGTTCACAAAAACTGCAGACCGGGAAGCAAGCAAACGGTGTTCACTTAATTACAGTGCTACCAAGGGAGTAGTCTGTGCTCAGCCAACTCACCTTGCAATCAGATAAGGACACAAACCACATTTCTTCCTCAGTCCCACTTTGACACTTGTCCTCCCAAGGGGAAAAAAATGTGTAGCCCTCTTTATTGTCTTAAGTTCACTACAGTCCAATTTGGCAAAGTGAGAGGAAGGAGCCCTTAATGGCGCTGGCTTTCTTTCCTTGAAATCATCCTCCAATCTTAATCTGAATAATTTCCAGATTGGATTCCCCCCAACAGCAGCGAGAGAACAACCACTTGGCATCAGCGAGAGCAAAGCCCAGGCATGTGTTTGTATCCCTGTTGACATAATTTGACCCTGGGTACATCCAGCCTGCTATTCTCTGCAAGGCTAGAATTAGCACCGGGATTCCCCCACCTCCCCCAGTGGCCAGCCCATCCCTTCCCGCTATTCTGTGGGATTCACGGGGAAGAAAGAAAGTGCCAGAGGGACACACTTTCTGCCTGAGGAAACAGAACACAGTGGAATATTTTTAGAACAAGTCTTGCAGAAGTGATGCAAAACATGAGAGATACAGCAGGGGTGTCAGCAGATCTAGGCAGGGGTGGGGTTCAAAAATTTTAACAACCGGTTCTGTGGGCGTGGCTTAGGTGGTGGGTATGGCTTAGGTGGTCATGTGACTGGGTGAACATGGCTTGGTGGTCATGTTATTGGCTGGGTGTGGCCAACTTAATATCACTCACATCAAGGCATGCATCTCCTTGCCTGGCCTCTCATAACTGTAGGGATGCTGCAACAGTTGTAAGTGTGAAAAATGGTCAGGAGTCACTTTTTTCAGTGCCATTGTCACTTTAAATGGTCACTCCACACAAGCAAAGTACCAGCAAAGGAGGGGGAAAAAACTCCAGAGAAGTTCCAGAGACAGGAAGTCTAGTCCTGCCAAGAATGTAATAAGGGTTAACAGAGAGGCAGTTTCTGTAAGCAACACCAGAATGTTTCCTTCCCGGCTTCCTTACAGGATTAGGCCAGTAAATTCTTCTAAAAACTGGTTCTCCGAACTGCTTAGAATGTTAAACAACCGGTTCTAGCGAAAAGGTGCAAATTGGTAGAATCCCACCCCTGGATCTAGGATCCTGGAGGTGAGGTGAAGGGTATCAGAAAGAGACAATTTAAGAGAAGGATTGAAAATAGAAAGTGAATCTCTCTTTTTGTTTAGCATTTAGGGCCTGGCTGCAAACATCTGGAAGACCATCAGATGGGAGCAAAGAAATAGAAGTCTCTGTGTATCTTCACTGCTATCTAGTGGTCAGCTATGTTCATGAAGCTTAAGAGATGCTAGCCCTGCAGTGTTGAAAGAATGACACAACCCAAATCATTTTTTCATACAGAATAAATCCTCTTTAAAATCCTCTTGGATCAGATGATCCTTGGCACCATCAGTAGGAGCAGATGCCCTTTTTCAGAGCAGTTTCCACCTTCACCCTGCACCTAGCGATACCTAGTCATACTCTAAAAGCCTGTTTCAGTTGTGAAAGGTGTGAACGGTACTTTCTGGAGGCAAATTCTAAATCGGTATGAAGAACCTAGTATACAGACTTATTATAGAAGCAGTTCAAAATAATTGATGGTACTTTCTCTTTTTTTCTTCAGTCTCATAAATTATTTTGGATTCAGACTAACACTAGGGGAAGAATTAGGCATTCATAGAATCCAAACCAAAGCAATTCAAAACATAATGCAGAAGTCTGCATTAAATTTCCTGAAGTCTTCCACCACATGTATGCAACTCGACTCTTCTAAAATTTGCTGCAGCCTCCTATTAATCATATCTGTACCATATCAATGTGTCTGAGATGAAAATCCCCCCAGATCCTATCCACCATTAAGTATGATTATTATTCATTTTACCTGCTCCTTTCTCTAGCATTGGGAATTAAAGATACATTTGTGAGGTGAGGAGCTTACCGCTGAATTCCCTTTGGACTGTATATGTCTGTCTCTCCAATTAACCTATACTATATTTTGAACAGAAAAACAAACAAAATGCTTTTTTTAAAAAAACTTCATCCATATTTCCTTTGAAGCAGATTCCTATTAAGCCTTAGAATATCCTCATGGATAATTAATTACTTTTTTGGGGGGGGACGACACTTTCAGGTATAGGTGAAATTCACATTGTAGATTGTTCTATGTGGTGCAGCATTATACATTTAGGAAAAGTAGTATGTTTTCTCCTTGACAGTTGTTTTTTTCCGAGCGCCCGCATTTGAGTTGAGAATCACGTAAGATTTTGCTTACAGCATGAAGGAAGACATTTTGCCACCAGAGAAAAGTCAGCATGTTGTGTATTATCTAGAATATTGATTCATTCTTCTGTAACATTGAGTAGTTTAACCGAACGCAGATAAAAAGATTAACAGGCCATTCCCTAAAATAGTTTCTCTCTCAGCCTTTTGTCATATTATATTATGGCTCTATATACTGATTATTTATTTACATAGGCATAAAGAACACCTGAATCAGAGTGACTCTGCACTATTTGCATTATAATACCTAGAACAAAATACCTAGAACATAAAATAGACAGATGATAGACATCTAGAGAGAAAGTGTGTGTGTACAATATAGCATCACAGAATCTTACTGGGGCTCACCAGCGACCTACCTAGCCTGGGAGAATAACCCGTTTCAGTGCCTTTCAGAATATCATCAGAGCGAGAGCCAGCCAGATCTCTGGGGGATGCTATTCTAAAGAACAGGCACTGCAACAATGACCTATACAAGAAAGAGTTTTCTGCCTTTACATCCTCCAATTTGGGAAGAGTTGATGGGACTAAGTACGATGCAGTTGCACTAGCCTTGCACTGCTTTAACAAAGGTGGTTTCTGAAATTAGCATTCATGCCAATTGAAAAATAAAAGATTAATTAATTAGTACAACAGAAGGATCATTATTATTGAACATACATTTTTGGAAAATCAAGACTTGGTCCATTTCTGTGCGAACTGACTTTCATCTTCAGGCATCACCCTGTTCTAGAATCTATAGAGCTTTTTACATTTAAAATGTGTTTTCAGTGCAACCAAGAGTTCCATACTCTCCTGCAATGCTATAAGTGCTATTTTGCTTAACACAGGCCAGAGCCTTCCAGGTGATTTGTAGAAAATAGATGTGGTCCATACACAAAACCCACCATGCTTCATGTACCCTGTGCTAACAGCAGTGCTGCAGGTGAAAACATGCAGTTGGATGAAGAAGTTGCACTAGCTAGTCTATGTATGACAAAATTAGTTTCATGTGGGGATTCCAATTAATTCTGATTATGTTCTGGATGCACTTAAGTGATAAGTTACGACGTTTTGGGTCTGATTTATAAAAAGTGCTTTGGAGACTATTTAATGACTCCTTTGTGTCTTCTTAGGGGGTCATATAGCTGCCTTCTGTAGTTGCCTTATATCGTATTTTTGGGGCTATAAGACGCACCCCCCCCTAAAAAAAAGTGGGTGGAAATGTCTGTGCATCTTATAGAGCGAATGTTGTCAAAGCCCCGCCCAGTCTCTGACCCCCACCCTTCGGCCTCTGCCTCCCAGCAATTAGCCTCCTTGCAACAAACAGCAAAGAGCCTGGTCAGTTTCAGCACAGCCTGATTTAGCACGAGTAGCTGACTGACAGTTGGATTGGCCTCCCGGAATACCGACAACCACCTGTTCCAGGCTCATCACCACTGGTGCTGCCCATCACCACTGCCACCTATCACCGCATCCGTGTGCCCCTTTTTCGGCCTTTGCACATCCCATTTTTGTCCTCCGTGCATCCCATTTTCGGCCTGTTCAGGTGGTGGGGATTGCCTATCTAGTGCCAATTTGCCTTGACTGTTAGCAGATCAGATTCTTGTGTACAGATAGCATGAAGTAAACTCACAGTACTTTGAACTCTATCTTGGCTCCTGGTTTCTTGTGCCTGACAATGCATGGTCCTATTCAAAAAGCTTCCAAAAATACATTAGATTTGCTTGAGCATTTACAAGTGCCTATCTATTGAGATCTGGCAAATAAAAGAACAAGCCAAGGGAAAATAAATGGGCATGTCTGCCAAATAGACTGTAATTAATCCTTAAACATAGGGATAAAGCTTTAGGCTACACTCCGGCTGTTCGTGGATAACTACATACTGCTGATCTAAATCTAGTTTTTAAAATGGAACGAAAACAAAATTTAGGGGGGAAAATAATTAAGAATAGTTAAGAAAATAGTTAAGTATAGTTAAGTAATAAATGATTACTTATTTGGCGAAAAAGATTAAGATCATCATTCATCCATGACCGTTCCAACTCAGGATCAATTTATCTAGAACAGGGGCTCCCAAACTTGGCAACTTTAAGACTTGTGGAGTTTAACTCCCAGAATTCTCCAGCCAGCTCTAGAATATAGCAGTCAGATCCTTTATGGGATTTTTTTAAAGGGAACACAGTGTTGTGCTGTAGTGGCCCTCAGCTTAATTCAAGGACCGGTTCAAAGTTCTACTATCAACTTTTAAAGCTTGAGTCAATACCTGGTGTGTCCCATTCTTGCTCAGGAAGCACCGCTAAGCATGACACGGCTACCTGTGGTAAAACAGGCAGCAAAACCTTCTTGGATTGATACTTGCCCTGTCTTTGGAATGTTCTGGTTACAGAAGCTGATTTGCATCACTCATAAGGGACAATCAGGTTTAGATATAAGTTAAGAGAAGAGGGTGCTACCTAGACGCATGCTTGTTATGGCCAGGGAAGCCAATGAGGGAAGTCCATGTAAACGTAATGATGTTGATAGGGCCAAGGTGCTCTGGAAGGATGACGCATTAAGGGCTGTGCAAAGCTTCAAAGGGGCACCTTATCTCAGCACAGTTGTGACTGGCACATGGGTTCAAAACAGCTCCCTTCTTTGGAGCCAAGAGAATGTGCCACTGCCTTTCTGCAAATACACAGGACATGTGCAGAAGCCATTTGTCAAGGAAGGTGATGGATTGAGATGGACTCAATTTGGCCCTTAAGCAAGGCAGAATGGCGCCACTATATACATGTGCCTATTAAGCATTTTCCCCTGCCTGAGTCTTCTTCCCTCCATAAAGTACTTTTTTCACCGTTTTTTAAATTATTATTTTCAGCATTGACTGGCTCCCAGATTTGGCTTAAATTTAAATTTTGCCTTATGGTGGAAGAAGTTTTCCCTGTCTGCTGACTATTTTTAATGACAGTGGTAGTTGTTCAGCTAATTGGATTGCTTAAGATTATATTGCTTTGTTCATCCTCCTTATATAGCTGCCATAGCTAGGTCAACGGATTGTTCACAACTGTTAGTATTAAATAGTAAAACTACACACATGAATTTTTTAAAAAGATCAAGACAGTCATATGGGAGGGAGGGATTCTTTACTGTAAGAACACTCATTTTCCATCTCATCCCTAGGGATGCAAGGATATTCTCAATGCTGCCTTGAGTTTTAGGGGTGCTTTCTCAACTGCTCTTGTGCCACAGGAAGGACATCTATCAGGGGGAAGGGCCTTTCAGGTGGGTACTTCTCTTTATGATCTCTGGCCAGAGGTTATAGCTGAGCAGTTTGTTCTCATGAGGCTCCAGGCTGACTTGCACAAAGTGATAAACAGTAAAAGCCCTTCTGATCATATGAGTCATCTAATCACCTTGCAGAATGCCAGGACAGCAACAAACATAGCAAAGATTGTAGCTCCTCTTCAATAAAAAGCCATATTAACAAGTTAACTGACTTTTTTTCACCAAATGCAAGCTACGAGCCTGCATATGCTTTCAGTGTGCATGTTAAGTTGCCTATTCCAGAACTCAGAGCTGTTTTCCTTAAAAGCCAATATGGATCCTGAGATACTGCCACACATTAGCAGCATCTAAGCAATAAGTATCTGTTGTTTCTTTCGCTAGGAATTAATTAAATTTCGCTAGGAATTAAAGACTGAGTTCAGACTACCTCCAGCCTTAGTAGCTTTTAGGAAGCTATTAAAAATGGAACTTTTTCTAAGAGTACCCTCCAACCTCTTCTTGTAACTTTTTAAAAAAATCATATTTCAGTATTATTGCAAATTGAGTTTTATGTTGTTTTAATTCTATTGTTTTCACTGACATTAAAATCAAATCACTAAGAATTGCAAGATTTCAGCAGGATAAAAACTGAGTAAGTTAGTAAACAGTAACCAAAGATTCACACGACCTCAGATGCAGATAGTGTTGATGCTACTGCAGAAGCCCTTTGAGCTTTCCAGTCAGCCTTCTTCATCCAGTGACTGGAGAGCCACTCACTCCCTGAGGCGATGCTTCCAGGGAGTCTTGCTCACTGCTTACTTCACCCAACTGGAAAGTTGAAATCTGAGTAAAGCTGGCTGACTGGTAAGTCACAGTCAGTCACTTTTTGTCCTTAAGCAAGGGGCGAAAATATCCAAATTACAGTATTAAATATTGTATGTGAATACATATGCATAAATATCCTTGTCACCGCATACTTTAACAAAGACATGGAGCTGATCCATCGCTTGTCATGCCTTTGGTCCTTCTAGCGAGTCATTCTTGCTCTCTTCCAAACATATTTGCTTTTAAAAAGAGGAGGGGGGGGTGAGTGGGAGAGACAAAGCTAACAAAGCAACAACCAGCTCTTGTTGGAGTATGTGAATGGCAGTGGTGGAGTTCCAAAAATTTTTATTATCGGTTCTGTGGGCATGGCTTGGTGGGCATGGTGTGGCTTGGTGGGCATGGCAGGGGAAGCCTGCCAAGATCTAAACATCTCCTAGAGCAGAGGTCTCATTCTCGCAGCCCGCGGGCCAATTGCGGCCCACAGGACGATATCCTGTGGCCCCCACCGTGATATGAAAGTATAATATTAGTGTATAATATAAATATAAAGTATAATATAAAGTATAATATTATGCGGCCCAGCCTCACCCAGCCTCTGCCTCCAGCACCCCCAGGTAAATTGTGTTTGAGACCCCTGTCCTAGAGCATCATAGACACCCAATGCACAACCACAATCTAAGATGGATATCGCCTCAAGTATGAAGGAATTGCACTGTTTTGGAGAAGCTGTTCAAGGTACATCCTGATTTCAGAGCCACTATCTTGTCCAGCTAGATGCTCCAATACCTGAAAGATTGCCTTTTTCACAATAATTTCATTCCATTGTCCAGCAAATATTGATAAGACCTTTTTTCATTTCTCTCTCTACTGTATATAGTGCACATACACTTACACACATATTACCAATGGGATGGGATTGCTCTAGTTTCAAAGAGAAAGCAGTGGCAAAGTGTCCAACTGTAGCCGGGAAAGACTGGATATGAATAAACGAATACCAACTGCAATAAGGTGAATGCCCAAAGAAATTGGGTTTCTTAAATCAAGAGATTTAAATTTCTTAGCCAAACTTCCACTGGTAAGCATATTTTATAGAACTCAGTTGGAAGTGTAGTCACCTCGCCTTCTCAACATATTTCTCTGGAAAGGTTATAAATTGGCTGGGAGCATCCAAAATGGTTGGGGTGGGCGATTGCTTCTTGAGGAAGGGATATTCCACCACCTTTTTCAAAACAAGCTACTGATCACCAACATCTTAACCCAGGCTTGTGTCACCTCCTGGAGTGTTTACCAACCAGGGAAGAAATCCTAGTCATAGTGATTGACTTGGAATGATCAAGTATCCTTTTAACTTCCTCAAGAATAAGAGATTAGGACTTCCACGGGAGGTAAGGTGAGCTGAAGATGGCTCTGTTAACACAATAAAACTGTTGTGAGTTATTAGTGAATTATAGCTTGTCAGAATCACCTTAATATTTAACTAGCATCCCCAAGAATTGCTTGTTTGGGCAATCTCATAATGCAATGATGCCAAACATGTAGTTTAATTGTGTGTTTAGTCTGGTTCATTCCCATGTTATGCATGACCTTATATTACTGCCCTATGGGCACGGGAACTCCCTTGCAACTACCAACCACATCTGTCCATACATGCTGTGCTGTTTATTTCAATAGAATGGAGCATCATATCTATGCCAGGGGTGAGCAATTAATTTTCTCAAGGGACCATATGAGAAACTGGGACTGCTGAACATGACAATTGAACCAGCGTAACTATCTTCAAAGTGTGTCACTTCAACTCCTCAGAGCACTGCTCAGGTGCAGAAAAGCACTTTCTCTCCTCACCCTCCTGCAGCCACAGCTGACTGAGGGAGCGCGTGGGTGGCTGTGCAGAGTTCAACCTGACTTGGCTTCTTCTCCTGCCCTCTGCCCACTTGACATCTGATTTCTAATTTCCAATTGACCTCAAATGGGCCAGAGAGGAACAACCGAAGAGCCAGATGTGGCCCGGAGGCCATAAAATGTCCAGGTGAAATATATCCCATGGACTGACACAGTTCTTACCTAGCATAGTTATGAGACAAGAGTCCTATGATCTATTTAATCCAATGTCTTTCTCCAAGATATATTTTACTAATAATTGAGGGGGAATATCTCTTCAAAGAATTCAAAGCCACAAAGAGAAAGAATTCCAACATCTTTGTCAACTCATAATCTTGCTTGATTATACCTATCAGGTCTCATTTTTTTACATTTCTTAGAGAGGGAGGGAGGGAGAGAGAAAAAGAGAGAGAGAGAGAGAAGCGAACTTAAAGAGTTTTTAAACTCTAAATATACAAAACCATACAGTCTGAGAAGCCCCTGAAGCTACAGTTGTCAAAGAGTTCAGCTGTGCTTCAGTGCCACATTGCACCTTCACTTAACAAAACTAAGTTACTATACAGCCTTTCTGTTCCTAAGTCTAACCAGATACGTGTAATGTAACAGGTTTTGTTTGGTAATTAAATCTACACTTCTCTAGTAGTATTTGAACGTATGTTGTTTGGGGATGGCTGGATGATACACAATGTGCTCACTGCAACACTGAACACCTGAACATATGAACACGCATCTCACCCAATCCTATTATTTTAAATATTTCTGCAGTGGGGATGTGTGATTAGATTAATCTCTCAAAATAACTGACAAAATGACTTGATTAAAATCCAAGACTAGACTAGGAAAAAACTCTGGCAAGATCACCACCAGTCTGCATAGCTAAGTATTGGCTAAAATTCCATCTTCTTTCTTGTACTCTGTTTTCTAATCAGGACACAGGCTTTTCTAAAATAAATGTGGTTGCTGAGAAATAAGGCAAATAGTTCTGAACAGCATTAACTAGCTAGGAGCTTAAACTGATTACTTCAAAACAAAAATAACAGCACAGCTCCCAACATTTTTAGTTGGCACAGCTATTAAAAAAATCCAAAACTGAAAAGCTGGAATATTTCTTTGCTCTGCAGCAAAGGAACAAATGCATGTAAACAAGGGTTATATACACTACAGATGTCAATACTAATCAAAGAGGTATCAAAACAAAAGACAAGAGCAATTATCAAGGCAGATTTCATTATCAAAAGCAATAATCAAGTCTTCCACTCAAGCACTAACTTTTCTTTTGCTGGGAGTAAAGGGTCGATGGGAGTCTAGAGCATCTGTTTTCTTTGCATCAGCCAGGAAGCTAAAAAGCATCAATTCTGATTTTATCAACAGCAACCATACTTTCCCAAAACCAAAACCAAGCCGAAAGTTGCCTTCAAAGTCAATTTCTGAAATATTAGAATGTGTGCAGCGTACAGTAGTCATTTTTCCCCCTCTCCAAAATATCAAAAGCACTTTATCTGAAAATTAGAAATGGCAACATTTGCCATCTACATTGATTTGTCATGATGCTTCAATACATGGAAGATCCATGCAATGGATTTTAAGCCCTGCTCTTGCAAGGGGTAAATGCCCACCGTTAAAGGTCTCCAGCTATAGCCTGGGGTAGACGAGACAGTAAAGGAATACCACTGTACTCACCAGTGACTGCTGATACCATAGTGTCCTTTTTAGAGGGGTATTCCCAGTCATATCCAAGATTTCCAAATAAGGAAATTGGGCATTGTGGGGGAGATGCCTTCTCTTTAGCCTGCCTGTAGCAGGTTCATGGAATGAGAAATAATAGATGTCCCTCCGAGTTCTCTGGCTGAAGCCTGCTCCATGTATGTGGGTGGGGGTGGGGGGAGTTATGTAACCAGAGACCCCCACTTGTTTATGCTGTGACACAGGCGTCATGGCTTTGCTCAATATCTTTTAACTGCTGCCCTGGCATTCAGTCAGCCCAGTAAATTAAAAGGTGGTAAGATTTCTTTCTCCTGGCTACAGCAAGTTTGTTTATGTCCCTGGACATTGATTCTGGAATAAGAAGGGGAAACAATCTGAGGTTTGAGGGGAGAAGAGAATAAGAGGATGTCAGTTCTTTGACCCGTAGAGACAAACAAAACAATGGAGAGGATGAATTGCCATAATTACTATATTTACAGGGATATTGTGGTGATGCTGCCAACTTTTCCCTCATAGAAATGCAGGATCATTATCCACCATGTTTAGGGTATTGCGAATGCCCTCTCAACCCTTAATTCTCCCAGGAGGCTGAAGTCCAATCCCACAAGCTTCACAGATGTGAAAAAAGGTTGTGGTTTGCAATCCTTGTGGACAAACAGGCACCAATGAAATCAGCAAGACATAATTCTATGGTAAGCGTAATGAGTAAGGACATCCATAATTTCACCCCATGAAATCAATTCTACCTATTTCCCCTGAGGTTACCATGTTTTAGTCAGTAGAAAAGTCCATTAGAAAAATCTGCTAAATTATATAAGTCATGCCAGAATGGGTTGTCAACCTTTTGAGCCCTATTGGCTACATAACATAGCTTGTGAAATTAGGAATCAAAGCCACAAAAGCATCAACACATCTCACTGGTTATTGGCTTACATAGTGCATCCTTCCTGTTTTTGCACAATCTAATAAAGAAAGCTCAGATAGTTCTGAAGTAGATTTTTGCTTTTCTAAAACCTGTCAGCAAAAATCCAACACCAAGGATATTTTTTGTATCTAATAAACTGACTTTAAAAGGAAGCAAAAACATATAACAATCTTCAGGGACAATATTACAGTGTAACCCATATATTCTTCACACAACAAACAAACATGGTAAACAAAAACAGCCGGAAAGATACCACTTTTGCTAATCGCAGTAAAGATAAAAATAGCATCCCTGGTTTGGTTGGTTAATGTGTTCTTCTTGTTTCAATGAACCTAGTGGCTCTGGACAGTTGAAAGACAAAAGAAAAAAGATACTGCATTGGATCTTAAGCTCTTTCTTATTCATAGTTTTCCAGTCAGAGTTGTCCAGCCAAAAAGCTCCATGCTTCTCCCCTGCTTTAAGGTAGGGATATGACTAGAATGCTTTCTGATTTCATTTCAAGGATGCCTATCAGGAATACTACCAAATATATTAAACATGCAGAACTTAAATTCTCAATGCTGATCTTTTTTTAAACTGCAGCATTAACCTTTTCTTATCCTATCGCTGTTTAACAGTAGCTTCAAGAATATGGTGTTATAGGTTGGCAGGAAAAATCTAGATGTAAATCTCACAAGTGAAAGAGGAAAAAAGAGGCACAGAATTAGGAAAATGAGATTACTTTTTATTTCGGCACATATGAAAGCAATTTATATACAACATATATAGGCAGTGATTTTAAAAAACTTATCATTTGGTTGACAAAACACTTTTTAAAAAAATACAAAAATAAGTGTTCTTTAAAAAGAGCACAAAATATTCCAACTGTATTTTCAAAGGTTTCAAGTTAATTAGAGGAAAGAACCTATTTCTCAAGCACTGCAGCAAGTCCAGGGGCTACCAATCTAATTACTGGAGCTACTGAGTGCCTGGCTTCTTATGTTTCCTAAAGAGTCTATTCACACCTATCAAGGAAACTGTCTTGCATCTGTTCCGAAGACCACTGGAAAGTCAAAGGCAGGATAGGTCCCACCCAAGGGGCCATTTACAGTAGTAGAACTAGATTCTGAAAAATAATGGGTTTAAAATCTTCCTCTCTACTTTCTATCCTGTGCCTGTCCAGGCATCCTTACAAGCAGAAGAGCAAAATATTTCCTGTTCTACATTAAAAGCACTTCCAGTTTATGTTAAATCATAAACTGTTTCAAACCAGTAATTTTAAAAACAAATAATAAGCACAATAACAAACAGAAGCCTTTCAGTCAAGCTAATGCTATTCATTGAAGGAGCAGGTAGTGTTGGAATCATAACCTAAAGCTATTACAACTTAGAAACTTACAGTTTTATGTAACTGGAAGCATCTTGAAGAATGAAAATCATTATGATTATTTCCAAGTCCTGCTCTCAATTTTCTACAAGAATGATCTAATTTCACTGTAGAAAATATTGTAACCAGCAAGCATATAATGAAAAGTTCTATAACAAAAACTAGTAACTCAGTGACTGCTTGAATATCTATATGCATAAAGCAACATTAGCACTGGCCTACTATTCTAACTTGGCCATCATAGTCTGCAAAGCCTCCATTTTTAGAGTTAAGGTTCCCTTTCAAGCCTATCGCTATGGGCAACCAAACATCAATTCAAATTAAAAAAGAATTCAATGTGTAACTTTTAAAAAACGTTTTATATCTTTTTCTTTATAAAAATAATTACATGAAATTTTAAACTCATTTTCTATAAACACTCACATAAAATCATTAAAGTGCTCCCCATCAATCAGTTTTTGGCACATGGAGAGAAAACCCCCAGAACAATGGCCAAATCCTACTCTGAAGAGTAATTTTAGCAAACTCTGCACACGGTGTAAAAAATTTGGCATGGCCAGGCATTATTTACTTACAGGTTATAGCTTAGGATACCTCAGGTTTTTTTTTTTTTTTAAAGAAACAAGAAAGCAAATAGCATATGCCATAGCTCATCAGTCAAATTTTCACTGTCATACAAAGTTTGAACTCATCTGATACCCATGAAGATCATAACAATGTAATTAATTCTCAGAAACTATCCCTGGAAATAGGTAAAGGTCTTGGCAGAGAGTGCTACAGTACTCTGACATCTCCTTACAACGATGAAACTCTGTGCCAGGGGCATGGCCTTCACGGTGTTTGATTAGTCTGTTTACCTGTAAGACAGAAAATAATAAAAGGTTATCTAAAAATGTAAATAGCTACCAAAAAGAAAACATGAACACCTATTACGTTGTGTCTCAGAAGTTCTGCTGCACCGTTTTGGGTGGGCTGCAGTTTGTCAAAAGTGGCCCCCCCAAAACAGCCTGTTTTAGGTTTTGGCTGAGATGAATTCCAGTGAGGAATACAGTACCCCTTCTCCTCTGCACAATCTGTGCTTTGACAGACTTATCTCTCCAGCACTCTCTTTTGCTCTGTCTCTTATCTTGCTCTTGAAGTCAAGGACATCAGCAACAATTATGGCTAGATTGCGGGAGGGAGCCCCTCAAGCAACGTACTCGACTTTCCTTTCCATACTTTCCTTAGTTACCATGGCTGACATATATGGCTTTAAGAGCAAGATGAGAGGAGGTAAGGAAAGAAAAGGTCTGAGAACGTAAGAGGGCCGAAAGCCAGACTAGTTGGATATGCTACCTTTAAACCTATGGTGGCAGTGATTATCCAACCAGCAGTTCCTACTCCGTGCTCCCTTCTCAGTCCCTTCCTTCCCTACCTGCCACCTCCCTCATCATTCTGCTTTCTGAAACTCCAAGTATTTTGATTCAAGCACTGACTATTAGAGACTAGTTGGTGGGGTTTCCTGCATATCCTTAGTACAGACAATTACTTTAAATTTAGACATAACATAAAATAAACAAAGCACAGTATCCCTGCCCACCTTGACCAGCATGTCAGCCACATGCATGTTTCTGGCATCCTCAGCAAACACAGAAGAAAGAGCTTCTATATACCATGATCCACGTTTGGTATTTCTCATAGCAGCTGTACCTACAAAAAAACCCAAAGCTAATTAAAGGAGAAAGAAATCAAAATATCTTAGCTGCATAACAGGAGAAATAGTGTGATAATATGGCAGCACTTGTATTATCCAAACTACCTTTCAGACAGGCATATCCACAGATCATATCAGAGCAGGTGGGGAGGCGCAATTTAGGATTTTCCTTCTTGTTGGCATCGCTCTCTTCACAGCCAGGAGAATTGGCCCGGTCATTCCCATCTATCTGATCCACTCCACGGTCTGTCTCATCTAACAAAAGAAAAAAGATCAACCCTATGCAGCTCTATTGTATAACTTTGTTAAATCACAGGCATACTCATTTAATCCTCAATCAGTGGTTGCAACTCTTAGATACAAACTTTCATATATGTATTCACCAGTAAACCTGGTGTCGCAATGGTTAGAATGCAGTATTGCAGGAAAACTCTGCCTGCGTTTGATCCTGACGGGACTCGAAGTTGACTCATCCTTCTGAGGTCAGTAAACTGAGGACCCAGATTTGGTGGGGCAATATGCTGACATTGTAAACTGCAGAGTGTGGTAAAGCACTATGGAGCAGTATATAAGTTGAAGTGCTATTGCTGTGTGTGATATAAACTAACTTTTCTTAAAACAGTCCTCTTATTAATTAACCTTATATAGCATTCACAAGCACAGAAATATGATGCAGATAAAAGTATATGCAACACCCATATCAAAAGTAAGGAAGAGGCTTGACTGGCAAATTGCAGTCCTTTAGTTTACTTAGGATATTTTCTGTCAGAAGCTTTTAGTGGAAGTTAAAGAGATTGGCTAGAAAAGGGAAGCCACCTACTGGAGAGACAGGCTGGCTTTAGGAAGAGGTCAATCCATGACTGATCAGAGCTTGCAACATCTAATCAAGAGGTATTCGACACACATCAGGGTTCGCTATATGAATTTTCTCACGACTTAATTCCATGTTTGACTCTTATGACTTGACTCTGGGAAAAACCAAAAACCTCTCCAGTTAATTAATACTTGTTGTTTCTTAGTCATGCTCTTCACAATAGCAGATCCCTGGCAGTCAAATGAACCCTTAAGGCTGGCCATTCACCAAGTGCTGTTCTAACTCACAAGAGTATTAAACATACTTGTCCCGTTCCTCCTGCATAGCGCTTTTCTGCTCTATCCAGATGATGTAAGAATCCTTTCCGATGGGACTTAGTTGTGTCTTGGTAATCCTAGCTCTATAACTGAAAATAAACTATTAAAACCTTCAAACCAAACATTTTGCAAGGAAGCCTGGTATATAAACAGGTCTCATATTTTAAATATCTGGGGATAGTCTACGAAATTCAGGTATTCAGAACGCTCATAAGAGCTATATTGTCTGAAACAAATAAGCACTTTGTTGCCACTGTGAATTTTTTATTTTTAAGCAAAAGAAGGTATTGGTAGCTCCAACTAGCTAGAGTTGGTACAATTTATAGAGATCAATAGAAGAGAATATTTGTAATTCAGAACTGAACTGTGAGATCCTTGCTAGTCTGAGCTTAGTGGATTTCTTGCAGACATTTCATTACCAAACTAGGTAACATCATCAGTGCTAGAAGAGAGCAGGATTTGCTTTCATTTTATATACTAGTGACTTGCCCTGTCAATGTTAATGAGATTGATCCTGGTGGTTCCCTGCTTAGGCTGTTATTTACTGTTAGCTTGTTTGTCGGTGCTGATACCCCAGTCAGTACACCAATCAAGGAACTGCAGACAAATAAGTTTAACAATAAACACAACTGCCTGATCAATACCCCTCTCACCAACACTGACAAGGCAAGCCGCTGGTATAGAAAACGAAAGCAAACTCCATTATCTTCTAGCACTGACGATGTTATCTAGTTGGTAATGGAATGTCTGCCACAAAACAACCAAGTTCAGAGAGCACCAAGGATCTCACATTTGCGATCAGTTGAGCTTATTTCCAAGACTGCACTTGTGGACCTTGTCCAGTTTAAATGCTGGGAGATGAAACTTGATATAAAGCAACGTTAACATCATCACTCTTCTCTACCACTTACTCTCCCTAGGCCAGTGGTCCCCATGGCTTGGTGGCCCAGCGGGGGGAGGGGGGAACCAGCCCACAGAAGCAGCGGGATGGTGCACCTGTGCATGTGTCAGCCTGCCACTCATGCAAGTTGATGCACACATGCACTGGCCAGATCTTACGCAGCCTAGTTCCAAACAGGCCATAGCCTGGTAGTAGGTCACAGTCCGGGTTTTGGCTGGGGACCCTGTCTTAGGCTATGAGTAAGTCAAAACAACTGATAGGAAGAATACAATGGATATTGGGTGCCAATCTGACTTAAATGCATCACTTTTTTAAAAAATGAAAGTAAATGGCAGTTTTCTCATAGAAGGGCTTTTATTTTGGCTCAGTACAATACTTTCCCTTCAACTGAACTCGATGGAAGGTATCTTTTCCAGAACAACTGTGCCCTTGTGATGACGGACAAGTTGAAACTATCAAGCATAACCTTCTCAACTGCTCATTTAATGGTGTTGGCAGTATTGACATTCTTTATTCTCTAAATTGCCAAGCCATACAGATCGATTTTATATTTCTTGATTACTTTCTGAGTATCTCCTCCATAACTTATGTCACATTCTGCACCAGCAGTAAGAAAGATTTGGCAAGAATTGATTAATAGTACTGCTACACCTGTATTTTTACTCCAACTTTTTATATTTAGTTTTGTAATCTGTAATGCTGTAAACTTTTTCAGTATCTTTTTACTATACAATTATTCTAATTTTAATTGAGCATTATTTTCAGCTGTAAAAACATGAAATCTGACTGGAATTCAGTCATTTTATAGTTGTTATGCTATTATTTCTCAAACTTCTAGCTATTGTTTGTTCATCTTATACACACCAGTTATTGTAAAACTATAAGCTATTAATTTTGTAACTAGTTCTGTAATTTTTAAAACTTGCACTTTATGCTAGACTTAAACATTCTTCTGTATTGTCAGTACCAGCCATCATAGATCAGACTGTAATAATGGGGAATTCTGAAGGCACCATATAAATTCCTAATACTGAATGAATTACATGTAGAGTCTACAGACTACCTTAATATTACCAATAAACTGCTGCCAACCTCCCTCCATGCTTATTGTATCCAATTTCCAACAGTTAAAGAAAGGTCACCAGTGTCTCTAATACACTCTTTGTGGTTGCTATTTCCAAGACAGCCTTAGGAATTTTCAGCTATGGGAAATCTTCAATACTTTTTTTAAAAAAGAATATATGAAGGAAAAATTTTCCAATCAAAATGGCGCTGGATAAAGAATGTAAACATGCATGAAGTCTTAGGTACAGGCTTTTTACAAACAAGCTAAGAATACAAGTGGAATTAAAAATAGAAGTTTTCAATATCTATATGCATCACCATAAATGCCACTATCTTCTTTAATACTCATCTAAAACCTGTCAATTTAAGCATTTATTTTAAATATTGCTTTAATAGTTTTAAATAATTACAGTATTAATTTATGGTACATTTTAAAGACATCATAGGAAAATGAAAAGGTAGGCTTCTGAGGGCTCTAAAAATGGAGGCAGGATTAAAAAAAACTTTTTTTTTCTATTGATGGAAAATATATCAAAGCGAGAAAAATGAGGTGGGGGACTAGCTGATTTATAACCACAGCTTTCATCAGAGGTTTCAAATATTAAGTCTTTCTCACATTCTCTGCTCCAACCAAGTGGTTTCTTAACTAAGTAACCTTGTTTTCAAGAGCTTCAGATGGAGAGAAAACAGCTTATACTCTGTACCTTTATATTTCCTTCCTTTTAATTATTCTTTCAGCAAATCCAAATTCAGCTAATTCTGCTCCAAAAATCTTTCCTTTTCTATTCAGTCAAGTGTTAAGTTTTACTAAAAGTATAAGCTCCCCCCCACCCGCCCCAAAAAAGGTTTTTAGGCTATTAGCTTATTTTCAAAGCTAGTTTTATCATTATTTACTTCCAATTTATCTTGGGGGTGGGGAGCTTTCTTGCTCATTGTTCTTGTTGCATGCTAAATATTAATAAGGCTACACATACGGCTGGACTCACAGTGTCAAGTGCTTTGAAATTGCTTTATGCACACTATTGTTATTAAATTGTATACTTACCCTTACTGCTATTTATATTTAATATAATCAGTTTGAAACCAGTTCATAATAAGGGTGAAATCATAAGATGCCCCTAGAGAAAGCAGAGTTGTTGCTGACCCTTGCTGTTCCTAACTGAATTAACCTTCCTTCTTTTCCCTTCCCCTTCAACATGAAATAAATCCAAGCATTCAATATTTACTGGCAGCAAGACTGTAGAATAGACATAACCACTCCGTTCCAGCTGCAAGGTTAATAAATAGACAGCAGGAGCCAGTCCACACCTACTGGGAAGGAAACAGCAGCTAGTGGACAGATGAACGCCTCACAGTGGGAGCTGCAATACTGAGGCAGCAGCAGTGTGCTATGGAAGATTGGATCAAAGTAGGACAAACAAGAAGCCCCCATGCATTTAGACAATGTAACAATATGGTAATCAAAATAAGCATCAAATGCCAGGTTTGCATAATGAAGCTCTTGCAAGTCGTTCTTTATTTTATAGCTACAGTAACATAACATAAAGCTAAACAGACCAGCTAACGCAGCTTTTAAGTCAAACATTTAATTTCTTGGAGATGAATTCATGCATGGAACTATAATGTACAAGCTATGTCGTAAAAAATTCTTGATTTTTTTTCCCCTCCTTTGGTAGATGAGCAAATAAATTGTTAACCATGCATTAAACTCTTTAGTAATAAATAAAAATCTATGTAGTTAAGTAAAAATCTCCAATTATGAAAGATGGTGCTATCTTACTGAACATTTGTCTCTGTGATCAATCCTCTGAAGATAAATCAGTAGAAAAATACCCGTACCAAACACATTTGGGGAACGCCTATAATCCCCAGGAAAAGACACATCATATGTCAAGCAAAAGAAAGCATTTTTCTTCTTCCTGAGGTCCCCAAGCAGTTCTCATTGGTATTCACTGGTATTTTTCCTTTCCTAATTCTAGCAGTTTTGCAGATCCAGCATCTCCACAATGAGTGTCAGAGACAGGGACATAGATCCCAAATGTGTTTCTTCTAAGGTCTTCCATTTCAACCTTAACCCTAACCAAAGAAACTGAGGCTATGTTCACAAATCATACTATAGCATAAAGTTGTTTGGCAGATTCTAGCTTAGCACAAGATGTTAATCTAATCACTGTGGCTTCTGAGTCATGGTTTATGGATTAGCATACCATGTGAATCTACTTTCCTGACTTTTGTTACAAGTTCAAGCCATTAAGTGGTTTAGGGTTTGGCTTGGGCTATCTTTCTGTACATTCTATTTCCAACTAAGTTAAAAGATTAACCCTAAATTTATTTACTCATGTTGTCCTAGCCAAATTTCTTGATCCAGTTTATTATTCACTGAAAAACTTAGCACAAATGGATACCAGACAAAAATATCAACTTTAAATTGAACAGAGCAAATTAATAAATTAAATTTAAATTAGGTCAAAGAAACAAATGTAAGTTCTCTTTGCTTTTACTACACTTACAAAATTATCTTCAGAATAATCCATAGAGGCATTTTTGAACATATTTTATAAGCCTCCACTTCTTCAATTTTTATAATTATACCAAGTAAATAATTTTGAAATGTTTAAAGTAACCTGTTTAGTCACAGTGCTTGATTTCTCAATGGAAGGACATGATGAGGTCCTTTTTTTCCTTCTATCCTTGGTCATTTCCTAAATACTTTTAGAGAGATTTCAGAAAATATTCTCCATAATATGCTAATATGAATCCTGCCATCAATGAATTTAAATCTGTATTTGAAAACAAGGTAGTGCATAAAGCTGCTACAAATGACTGCAGTATTCTCTTTAAAAACATATTCTATCCACAAACTACAGTATGCTGTTTGGAATTATCAGAAGACTGAACCGTTTCATATGGCTTTTAATTCACAGCTTGTTGGTATTAAAGACACCACAGAGAATTTAGTACACACTGTCATTTTATGTACTAGCTTTATTATTTTTAATAGAAATACTGCAACCTCTAGGAGTTGTGTAGTAATGCAGCAGTCCAAAAATATTGTAAAATAATACAATAATAAATAATACCATTTATTTAACCATAAACTGGTGCATAACCCAGGGGATTTGCATCCAGTTCATGGTTGTTCTGTGCAAGGCACATACTGGATTCCTGCTTTCCCTGATGAAATATCCCTGGTTTTAGTGGTAAATTCCATTCAGTTATGATCTGTAGCACTTGAATTTCAACAAAAAAGGGAATATAATAATTATGTCACAAATTAGTTCAAATGTTTATGACAGATAGGTATTATGAAATTATGTGCGCCTTAAATAAACTTGCTTAAGTTTAATAGGTTAATTTTATTATAACAAAGAAGTGTTATTGTAATACTAGTTTTATTTACATACCTCAAAAGCATATATTACCTTAAATAAGGTGTCTGCAGCCCTGGCACAGTAATAGAATACTAGCTCTATTCTGGTTTTGCACATCAAAGAGAAGCATCGGTATTCTCCTAAGATCTGAATCTTGGCTAAAATAAATAAATTTAAATTTAAGGACCATTTAAGTGCCCTATTAAAAATGTCCAGTTTTTCAACCTTTATTCCCTATAAAACTTTTTTCAAGCCTAAAATGTATTCCCTATAAAAAGCGAACATTTAAGGCAAACTTCTGAGGAACTGCATAAACAGATTTTCTAGGTGCTGGTTTCTAATTTACTTCACAGAGTTCATCTGTACTGCAGGTACGCTGTCTGAAGGTTAAAATAATCTTTAATGCAAAGGGGAAAAACTGCGGCCCTCAAGATATTGCTGAACCCAATTCTCTAGAATCTCAGCCTTCATAAATTGTAATGGGAGTTATAATGTTGCTGAAGGTATAAAGGAAAAAAAATAAAGCTTTAGATAATAAAGCTTATGTAAGATGGAGTCAATGCTCTCTGCTACTTGGCTTCATGGAGAAATTGAATAAGGCTGCCTAGATGAAGTTAACTTTATCTTGGCAGCCTTGTTCAATTCCTCCATGAAGCCAAGTATACTGCTGACACTACTAACAATTTCTAAATCTGAATCACAGAGAATTTAGACTTCTGTATGTATTAAAGCATTTTTTCCTTTCCAAGATAACTCTAGCCACAATTAGAGATAGGGCTCCTAATTTTAAAATATACATCCAAATCCTTTCACCAGAATCATCTTGCCAATGCAGGCCTTCTAGGAAAAGGTGATGGTTCCCTACTTTTGTGAGATGAGGGTGTTGAAGTCCAGAAAATCTATTTCATAGCAATGGCCCTATTTCACAGAACAGCCTTTTTCCAGATATTAGATGCACCAGTTTTTATCTTTCCCTAAGTTGGATAAATTGAAGCCTTTTATAAGAAAAGCATTTAGGGAATAATTTGGAATTATGATGCCTGTTGGCTTATTGGTCCATATTATTCATGTAGATATTATTTTTCACTTTGGATGCTTTTACTTAAAATCTTGGAAATCCTTTAAGATTATGGTGATATGTTTGTGCTTAGCAACTGAAACATTTCCTACAAATCCTAATCAGCTGAAATATCTGCTGAATCATCCGCAGTACTTACATCAGTTATAATCCTTTGATTATGATATAATCTGGCCAAGATCAGTCTTATATTCTATATCCTTTTTTTTTCTTACATCCCTATAATTGTTTTAGATTCAAGGAACTTTGATGAGAAGAGACATTTTTTAGGATGTCTCTGGATCTTAACAGTATTTTAAATTCATCTGCCCCCACCCCCATGCATCTGAATCAAACAAAAACGCAAAATAACAAACTTTTTCAAGCTATTCATACAAGGTGATCTCAATCTATCAAAGTTCAGCACAGGCAGGAAATACCAGAGGCCAAAGAGAGAAAGAACGAAAGTTCCAGCACACAATCTCACTGGAGTGCGGTTAGTAGGGCTAAGTGACCCCATGATGCATGCAAGAAGCAGAGATTACAAATCTCCTTCTTCTTTTTCCATGTTACTGCAAGGTCTGCAAGTTGCTGACCAAAGCCATGCACAGTGAGAACCACTTACAGAGAAAGGTAGTGGCAACAGCAAGGCAGGGAGGTGAAATGGGTTCCGCTTATACCTGAGAGAAGTAAAGAGGAGAGGTGAGCACAAGCGTGCGAAAAGGGGAATGTTTGTCATGAATCACAGGTCACCCTCCCCAGTCACTTACCCCCCCGGCATGCCTGGATGAAGAACATTTTAGGCTTATTCTGAAGTTTAGGACAATTTGCATTGTCAAAAAGACTGAAAATTTCCTGCAGCTGGAAAAGAAACAAGACGACAAGGTAACTGAGTAAAAGAAAATTGTTAAATCGATTCCTGTCATTGTACATTTTTTATTTTATTACTTTAATATTTTACTGTATCGTGATTCAAAGACTATAAAGGCTGCCATATTTTTTTTAAATTATTACAATGCAAGCATACTATCTACTCTGTCCAGTTTTTCCCCCTCCATTTGTCTCCCCTTCACCAAAATATCTTCCATTCTATTTTAAGGCAGAATCTCATAATACATTAGAACTGTTTTAACGCTTGATTGTTTCCATGTAGCCAGTCTGCTCCTCAGATTCCCTGCAAGATCACATTCTGAAGCAAACAAGGAATCAGATTGAGTTACCTGAAGTAGCTTCCCATCCACTCCGTAGACTCCACCCTCTATGCCATGCGAAAGAAGCGATACTATGCAGGAGTCTACGTTTTGGTGAACTGGATGCTTGGAAAAAATTTCCAACTGTTCTTTCATTTCCTAAGGACAAAAAAGTATCCCTAATCAGCAATCTCTTGAACCATATAGGCAAATGAAGTTGGAAATTAGAGGAAAAACCGCCAAACAGCGTGATAACTAGGAGATAAAGGATTCAGGAATGATCAAAATTGAAAATGTATGAGCATCGTTTCTAAAAGTGTTCATGATGTTATAACATTTTCAATCCAGACTCCAAGGAAATTTCAATTTTTTAAATTTAAATCTGAAAATCTTTGTTAATTGAATCATTAATGAATATATATTTATATAGAAATAAAGAAATAAAGTTGTGCTAATGAAACAATCAAGAAATGGAAATTAAAACCAATATTATAGATAATTAAAATTTTAAACTATAAAAAGGAATTCTAAGAGGATATGTTCACTCTAACATAATCTAGATGCCATCTTAAATACAGCCAATTCTGGAAAAGAAATGTTGTGGAACTTATGCAAACATTTGTCACAATTGTCACATTTTTCAATTTACCTGTGCAGTCTGATCATGTTTTACAAACACCTGATATCCAAGATGCTTGAAGAGCGTATCTAGAGCAGCATTGTCCACATTTCCTCCAGAACGCAACTCCAGATCAGTCTCACTTCTGAAATGCACGTTGCTAAGGATAAGAGCCAGGCCTCGTGGGCGCGATTTCAATTTGTATGCCTATTAAACACAGATAATATATATATATATATATATATATATATCAGTTTCTTGGTATATACACTGAAAGTAAAAATCACAAGTTGCTTTTAAAATATACCACTCTCTCTACCAGGGGTCAGAGAGAAGTCAAAATACAAAATTAAAACACTAATGTAGAATCCCCCAATGCTTTTATTCAAAAGCTCATTATCTATGAACAACTTTCCGAGTCTTCTAGTGATTATTTTTTCAGCTTGCGAAACTTTTGAGTTTCTGCATAGCCCATTTATTTAACTGCTTTCCTGTAAAGAAAAAACTCCAGACCTATCTATGAAAAGCAGCAAAAGAAATTATCAATGTCCACTTTCCAGTTTACTTACCAAGTGTGCATGCGTGTGATAAAATTCTGGAGTGCATGGTTTCACCTGGGAATAGTGAGGGCCATCTCCATCATCTAATGAATGCTCCATAGGCACTGCTGCAAACCGAACAAAAATATGTAAAAGGGTCAACAGCAAAGCAAGCCACTGTGTAACAGCATGCTTTAGAATTACAGTAAGGTGACAATATTTAAGAAAAAAAACTATACAGTATATGCATTTCTTAATCAAAGCATTTTATCTCTATGGCATATATTAGAAAGTATTCTACAGGTAGTCCTCAACTTTCAACTACTGTTCAAAGTTTAAAAAGTATTGAAAAAAGTGACCAGTTTTCACACTTATAACTGTTGCCGCACCCCCCACAGTCATGTCAAAAACATCAGACAGTTGGCAACTGGTATGTATTGATTGCTGCATCGTCCTGGGGTCCTGTGATCACTGATTGTAACCTTCCCAGCCAGCTTCTGATAAGCAGCCAATGGGGGAAGCCAGATTCATTTAATGACCAAATGATTCACTTAATAACTATGGCAAAACTGTAAAATGGGGCAAAAACTCATTTAACAACTGACTTACTTAGCAACCTAAATTTGGGGCTCAATTGTGGTCATAAATCAAGGATTACTTGTATTGTAATGCAATGTTTCTTTTTCTCATTGAAATACTGAAGTCCAAGTGCTTCAAATGAAACCATCTCACACCCTATCAGAGTTCCAGCAGAAATTAACTCTCAACTGAACTTTTCCTTTAAATAACAGTAGCCGTTTGAACTAGTGGAGCTATTCTGAGTATCAAGAGAGGAAGGTTACCATGGATGAAGTACAACTTAAAAATGTGAATCTTCAACAAAATTTGTGCAGAGTAGGTAATATTTGCACATATTGGTGGACAAACTGGTATTTCACCATCACTATCTTTCTCCTCCTTTAGGATGAGACACAAGCAAATTACAGTAGACAGAAGTATCTGGCAATAAGGATGAGGATTTGGGTGAAAGGAGATCTGTAGCTGGACTCAGCATGAGGACCCATGTTTTCTTCTTTGCTTTATGATGGTCTGCAGCAGGGATGTCAAAGGCCTGGGGGCTGGATCTGGCCCATAGAGTGCTTAGATTTGACACCCCTGGTCTACAACGTTGAACAACTCTAACTCATGTATTTTGAACACATGTATAACTTTTAACGTTCTTTAAATAGCTTCATATTCTTCCATTTTCTGCAGTATATAAATCTATGTTTATATCACAACACATTAACAACAAAATATGACTAACAGCAGCCAATTAACTTTTGTGAATATGTCTAGGCTACAGTCATAGCCATGGGATATGAATAATAGACTCATCCAATGAATAATCTATACCATTATTAGCTAGTAAAACAGTTTGCAATTTAAAATCTCAGTGGGATACAGCTAAATCCCGAGCATTAAATTTGGATTGTTTTTCATAGTTTTTTCCATTAGTCCTTCAAAAAGCTATAATTTTATACAGGGATGTTGATTTCTGTATATCCTTCAGTCAGGATTCTAGTCTGGGAGTTCCAAAAATAACTCAACCATGACCTGTATAAAAAGAAAAGGTGTGGGCAATAATGTGAAAAGATGTCAACCTCCAAAGTATTTTCTCTTTTTTAAAAAACAATTCACAAAATAATTTATATTGTATAATTAATTTATAAAAAACATTTTTGAAAGAAACACGCTGGAAAATGAATTTTAAAAATTATTCAGATGAAACTAATACCACAAGAAAAAAGTACATCAATGCCTCTCTTAGAAATTGCAGACCAACTTTTTATTCAAATGTAGAAAATTGCATTAGGCTAGATGATGTTTCAGGGATTAAGCCTGAATAATACTTTACTAGATCCCTATCCTTGATTTCTTTCTCTTAGGACAGGGGTGTCAAATTAGATTTCTTCTAGGACTGGATCAGCATTGTAGTTCTCCTCTGTGCGCCGGCAGAGGGGCATTTTTGCCCTCCATGGTCTCGCAGCACTCTGCCAGCTGAAAATAGGCCATTTGGCCCATTTTCCAACCCATTTTTCAGCTAATTTTCAGCCAGGAGAGTGCTGCAGGAGGCCATGGAGAGGCCTCCATGGGGGGGAAGGGGGGCAGCACATGCAGCCTGTTTTAGCCACCAGAGGCACTATGGGGCGGTCTCTTGATATTTCCGGTCCAAGGGCCTTAAATTTGACACCCGTCTTAGGATATCTTTAAAATATTAAATTATGGGTTTTTTTTCCTCCTGTCAAAGAGCCAGTCCACAGTCAACACTTCTTTGATTTTACAAGCTACCCTAATATCTCTGAGCACCCTGTTACGCAGAACGCACAGGTTAAGAAACCATGCATGTGATTTCAAAAATGCTTGAAAGGTCATACTTGTCTTATAAAGTTAAGAGAAAATAATTTATGTAACCAAATAGTAATAATAAGTAAGAGTATTTTAAAACACCAAACATTTATTGGCGTGAGTTTTTATTTATCTATCTGCTAGTGCTATTGAACTTTACACTATGGGGAATACAGCACAAAGCAAAAATTGTGTAAGATACTCTCCCATCTCACCACTCAGACAGAGAAGACCTAAGCACACAGACCATAGCACACAAAGGTCTACATCTGTTCAAGAAAATAGACTAAGACACGGAACTATTTTTCATGGCCTGGAATGAAAATAATAACAAAACCTCCCTGAGTATCTCTAGGTTCTATTGCCACTGGCTTTTAGAAACATACTTTATGCTCAGTGTTGACATTAAAAATACTGAGACAATTTTTTTCAGACTCGTTCCTATTAAAAGATATGGAGCTTTTTTCCTAATATACTAATTTTAAAAACATTTGACATGTTTTTTTACAGGCACAAATTTACAGGCACAAATTGGCAAATAAGTATATTACAAAAATAGCATTTTTTTTCTTTTACATATTAGTTCTTATGTCAGATATGGTACATTCTGCAAGTCTATGAAATAATGTCAGTGCTGTGACAAAAGGCAGATTGTATTATAAATTTACCATTATTCTGATATAGTCTTTTCTGGGATTCACAGGATTCAGGCACTGGAAATGGGAAACTTTGATCATAGCAATGAGGTCGCTGAAAAAAAGACCAGAAAGTACTATGAAAATATCACAGAGATACTGTGTTCATCAAATAAAACCTCAGATGAGAAATGGGGACAAAAGATGAAGAAATTCCCACCATTTATGATAGTGCAAATAGGCGTGCATATGCACATGGATATTAATAATTCCCTAAAGTCAGTCAGTTCGCAAAATATACTGAGTCATACAATGAACAATAATCAGAAACTTTTCACAGTTCTGCCCACAGTACTTACCATGTAATACAGATTCCTACTGAATCAAATTTGAATCAATGTTTTCCTATTGAATCAAATTTGACTGCAATACTTCATCACATTCAGTCAACCAAATACATGCACAAATGTATTTATGTATTGCCTCCTATAATTCTGTGATGACTCAGATCAGGTTTACCTTTCTATAGAAATATATACTGTTTTATACTCTTAATTTGGAATCTTTTTTGTTTTTACAGTCTCCTCAAAGAACATTTCTAACAAATGCACGAAATGCATATTTCACATATATGAAGAAAAATGTTATTTTTTTGCATTGTTCTGTTTTTCAAAAATTTAAACAAACCACCCAGTCAGTGAGAATCGGGCAGCATATCAAGGTAATAAATAATATTTATTTAAATAAATAATAATTATTATTATTATATTAGTTCATAACCTGAAGTCACAGCTGCCAATTCTTTAGCTGGTGCTGGCCTTCATATGAACAAGTTCTTCCCAAGAATCTAGGATATTGTAATGTATATATGCGGAACCAAGCAGTGTGGTTCTTTCGTAATTGAAAGATGGAAATTTTGTTAATGTGATGGTGTTCAAAACATTTTCCAAGATTTTTTTGGTATGATGCCCACTGTCCCAATAACCACTTGGACACTAAGGGCAGTTTATGCCATAATCTTTCAATTTTGATTTTCTTGATACTTCGTGATCCTCTTCAATTCTTTGTTTTCTATTCTACTATCCTGATATTGCTACATCAGTTATCCACACTTTCTTCTTTTCAACCACATTTGATCTGGTGAATTATGAGTTTGATTATCAAAATTATCAGTATGTATTTGGAAATCCCACAATATTTTATCCTGCTCATTTTTTACTACTTTTTCAGTTGTTTCCACCAGATTTTCACTATTCGTACATGATAATTTTTGGAGATGTTCCAGTGAAACATTTTGGCAACTACATTATGTCATTGTTTGTTATCAGTATGTATGATCTTCTTGCGTGAGCTATGTTCTATTATTTCTTTTGCTTCTTGCATAATCTGCACTTTGAATCATTTGATGATTTTTCCATTTTGGCTCTGTCTGTATAGTTCGAATAGCTTGCTCTTATAAAACTACAACCAAGCCTTAACTTTTTTTTTAATATCCCAGTTGTAAGCAATTCACAGGTTTTATCATTATCTAGGCTCCTCTCGATCTCTTGTAAAAATTGACCATGTAATGCTTTTCCTTGTCAGTGGGTTTATTTCCATATTCACTTTTGTTTTCTATACATTTAGTAAGTTCCAACTTTTAATTTACATCAATGCTTGTTCTTGGCTGTTTTTTACATAATCAGCCAGTGCACATTTTCGTTCTTCAACAGTTCACTTCACCTGAAGTAAATCTCAATTTCTGCAGAAAAGATACATTCTATTTATTTATTAAATTTACATGGCACTCACCTCACTGCTGAAGCAACTCTTATCAACATCATTATGGAAATATAATGCACAGTGAATAGTCAGTTTTCTTGTTTTTCAGTCCAAACTGTCCAGTTCAGCTTGTGTACAATTATTATCTGTTCACAACAATGTGAACAGTAAAGTTGTTTAGCTGGTGTTATTATTAAATTAAATTAAAATTATTTAGTATTTACTAGTAGTAGTAACAACTACTACTACTACTGATGTTGCCCTTTCCGTCCTATCCTAGCAGAATGAAAAGTGAGATGGAAGGGTTCATGTTCATTCTCTTCAAACATCTCAAATGGAATTCTCTAAATTCTAGACAAGCCACTCCAGATTTGGAAAAAAACATTACAAGCACTTTGCTGAACTTGCTGGTACCTTCCATGTAACTTTAGCTCTGTTCGTTGTGAAATCTATCGTGATAAGGCTGAATAGCTGTAATATAGATTTATTGCAGAATAATTCAAAAGTATCGCTACTTTGTCTTATTTTCACTATCTAAAGTAACGGGTAAAATAATATTTTGTAAATCTAATTATAAATTCATATTAAGTCAATATACAAAGAATGGCTGAAATACAGTTCTGTCACTTTTAATCTTACAATCACCATGAGTTTCAAAACAATTCCTGGTAAATACTTCTCAGAATATAAGAAAAAATAGCTTCACAGCAAGAAGTGTGTGCATACCATTGTACAGTCCTAATGAAATATATCGGTTCTAAAAGTTGCTTGCCTGTAGATGCAATGAGATCCAAACCTCCCAATGCTTGTAAAACTATTTATAATGAAAACTAAGTTAAACACCTTCTCTATGAGACATTAGCTTTCTAAGTTTAGGAAGTTGAATACACAGGATCAAGGGGGACTGAAAATATACTGGTGTGGCATGAAAAAGCAATATGGAATCACTAACACTAAATGTGCTTCTTAATTATATATTTTATCTTTCCTTACCTTTATAGCCTCAGTCCTATGGCAGGGGATAGTGCTCAAGAGCATTTCTTCCAAGTGCTGTTGTTTAGTTTCTCGTAAAGCTTCACAAAAGGCTGAAAAGGCTTTGGGGCCCCTCTTCGGAAGCAAATTCAAGAATTCTATGTTTTGGCTAAAATTGCCAGACTTCGCCTGTATTAATGAAAAAATATATGCCATTCAAAGAATATTAATGAGTAGCAATAACAACAAAAAGCTATCCAGACCCAGAAGATATTATTACTACCTTTGCCATCAAAACATTGCTTGCAATGATGAAATTTTGCCAAAGTTAATTTTGTTATTATGGCTGGCCATTGTCAGCCAGATGTTTAATAGCAATAGCACTTAGACTTATATACCGCTTTATAGTGCTTTACAGCCCTCTCTAAGCTGTTTACAGAGTCAGCATATTGGCCCCAACAATTTGGATCCTCATTTTACCCATTCGGAAGGATGGAAGACTGAGTCAACCTTGAGCCTGGTGGGATTCGATCTGCCAAACTGTAGGCAGCTGGTTGCAGAAGTAGCTTGTAGTACTGCACTCTAGCCACTGCACCACAGAGGCTCCTGGATTTTGCATTTTTATCCACCTATCAATTTTTTCTCAAGAACCTGGGATAGGTCAATGTTGTTTGATGATGTTAAATGTATGGTCATTATGGTTAGATTCACAGTCTAAGACAATACAAGTCATAATAACGGCCTAAGAATAATTAAGATAGTGTCTAAGATTATAGGCAGTTACAAAGCAGGGTAGATTTTATTATTACAGTTGGTAGCACAGTCATATGTGTAGACTGGATTTTGCATTTTTATCCATCTATCAAGTCCCTCCAAAGGATCTGAAGCAGGCAGGTTTTGTTTGATGGCAGTGATTATTAATTTGTTGTTGTTGTTGATTAAAATGTTCAACTTGATTTACTGGGACTGGTAAAAACGTAATAGTTCAAGCCCTAACCAAGGATCTCTGTTAAGATAAACATCTGAGTATATAGGCAGTTCTGAGTAAGGTGTTTATTATTATTACTATTATTATTAAACTTATTCATTAAACATGAAACTCAGTCAACTGAACATTTAGCACAGTCTTTTGCAATTCCGCTGGCATTACAGCAGGAAACTGCAACTTTTTGATGTATTTTGCAAAATTCTTGGACATGGTACCAAGTGCCCCAATGACAATGGGCCTCATTGTTACAACTTCAGTGCATCTTTTTCATTGTCTTTTAGATATTCTTCCAACGCCCTTTTTTCTTCTTCAACCATTTGATGTACTTATAACAATCCACGCCCACTTATTCGCCTTGGTAGATAGTTTGTCAATGTCACTGCAAGGATGCATGGTCCATTGTCATTGTTTGTCTGGTCTTTCTATCCATTGCTTTTAGTTCTGCTTGAGTCCAGTCCACTATTCCAGCTGTGTATCTAATGACTGGAATTGTCCAGGTGTTGACTGCCTTGGTGGCAATTTCCTTCACTGAGTTTGGACTTCAAGATCTTCTTCACTCTCTTGATGTATTCATCTCTAATCTTTTTCTTGACTTCAGTGTGCTTGATGTTGTCAGCTTGAAGGATACCCAGGTATTTGTGGTAATCATCTTCACGCAGACTCTTAATGTTATTTTCCTGGGACATCTTGATTCCTTCAGTTTTCACGATTTTTCCATTGTTTTGATAGCGAGTGCGGCACATTTGTCCAATCCAAACTCCATTGCAATATCTTGGCTATGTAGATGGACAGTGTTGAGCAGCGATTCTATGTCTGATGATGTTTTTCCATACAGCTTCAGAACCTCCATGTAAAGGAAGTGGGATAGTCTGGCAGATGTTTTTGATTTATTATTATTAATTGTTATTACCCATACCACCCAATTAGGTAGGGAAGGTATGTTGCAGACGCCTTAAAATTTTGACTGATGGAGTCTAGGAAGAGTCTTCTCTGCCATCGCGCCATCGCACCACTCTCCTGGCCTTCTGAAAAGGAGTTAAAACATGGCTCTGTACCCTGGCTTGGGGGAATCTCAGAAGTGCCTGCAGCTGTGGGGCTGGTTGGAACCCTGAGAACTCTCCTTTTGCATTGTTAATCAATTTTTAACTGGTTCAATCATCCTCGCTTCCTTTTAAATATTATTTTTCATTTTTAATTCTTATATGCTGTTTTTATATTAAGATCTGCTCCTCCTAGTGGTGCTGCTGGATACTACCAGCCCATTAGGACTGTTATAAGCTGAGCACCCACCAAACCAACCAGGCAGCAAGCCAGTTAAGGTGATGGGGTTTTGTTTTTGTTTCTTTGCAACCAATGGATCTATAGCCATCTCTGTCAAAATGCAGTCATGACCAGTATGCTACATTTGATCATGCAAGATGGCATTTGTCAATCCAAAAAGCAGAACAACACTAGGAAGATGATAATATGCTGTTTTTATATTTTAGCATTTTATTGTACACAACCCAGAGTCCCTCTCTGAGAGATACATGGGGAATCAAAAATGTGAAAAATCAATCAATCAATCAATAAAATATTCCATCTAATTATATTTTTGTCAACTCAATGCTCAAACCTTTTTCCTATACTATTATCTTTTGTCTCACAAAAAGCAACGCAAGTTTGTTGTTCTTCTGTTTAATCATATCTTATTCACTGAGATTCCCTGGACAAATCCATGCAGTTTTCTTAGCGTGGTTTTTCAGAAGTGGTTTGCCACTGCCACCTTCCTAGGGCTGACAGAATGACCAGTCCAAGGTCCTCCAGATGGCTTTGTGCCTAAGGTGAGGCTAGAATTCAGTCTGATTTCTAGCCTTATGCCTTAGCCACTAAACTTAACCACCAAACTGGTTCTCAAATATTATATACCCAGACAGAAAACTCACAGGAGATGAGAAATTTAAATATAAAATATATATTCTGTTTCACTAAACATACAATGCTTAAGATAGTGACAATTAAAAAACCCTACATAATAATTTTAATGTTTGTCATGCAATTAAGCACACGAACACATAAAGAAGTTCAGATCAGGTCTCATAAATAAACATCCTATATAAGTTTTTTTCTTTTTTCTTTTTTTTTTGCTGAATAGGAATAGAAATAAATCTGGTTGATATTGGTGAGTTTGTCTCCCAGCTTGCAAGTGAGAAAGTTATATTGCTTTCCAACATTTACATTCCTAAAATATATTGGTCAATTTTTCATCATTCAACACACACTGAGACAATTGCAATTTAGGAAAAATATGGAATATAAATATTTCAAAAGCATTCCAATAATTTAGTTACTATGTTTAATGATGTAAATGATTTTAAAAAATTAACTTTTGAGAACTACTGAGAAAAGAGGTTCTTACTTCAATAGCTATATTTTGATTACTTATGTAAGCACTGCTTGCTAAAACTTATGTTTTATTTCCTCTTCTACTTGTTATTCTGCAGTGTGGCTTGTAAGACAGAAAATTTATCAAACAACCTTTTATTACTATTAGTATTGGTTGACTAAAAGTTAAAAAAAAAAGAAATGTTTGTTCCACTTATAAAGTGTTCCCATTTGTATTTAGAATCAATTCTCACCACAGATGATCAAGCAAGACTCTATAAGCTTTCATTCATCTATAAAGGTTTAGTTATACCACTGTATGCTACCTGAAACTGCTGACATTTATTCATGAAGAATGCAATGTTAACAACTAAAAGCATAAACAATATATTAGAGCATTAATTACTTGAGGTAATTAAAATTAAGCCCAGGTATGATAAAACCAAACACACCTGTATCGTCTCCATCATTGTTTCTGTGATAACATTTTTTTCTATAAGATGTTCCATTAATTCCGTCAACACTAGTTGACTTGCTAGGGATATGCGGTTCTTTCTGAGCACCTCTTGGTGACATTTCTGCATGCCATATGCACCCAGCATCCTAGAAACAAAACAAATCTAAATGGAAATAACTGTTCCTCACATCTTGGATAATGTTTAAAACTTACAACCACAAAAGAAGCAAGTGTTTGAACATTTAATTTAATTAACCATTATAGTTCTAAACCTACTAGTGGCTATAAGAGATATTTCCAATTTAAATTTAAAAAATTTAAAATTAAATTTAAATTTATCTTTAAGCATTGGAAAATATATATTATAGGCTTTGGCAAAATTATTCAGACCTGCAGTCAAGTCAGATCACGGTCAAAACAAGTATTTCTTGGACACGCATGAAACCATTTCTTGCATCACAGTAATACACCCAACTAAAAATCTGTGAACTATAAATACACATATTTTCTATCACTTAATAGGATAATTCTTTTGTATTATTTTAATCAGTGAGTTGCTGCTCCAATCAACCAACAGCTACCACACAAGTGCAAATCAGCAACTGAAACATTTCACAGCAAACTCTGTGGTATGTACCTGATAATGCTGGACGAATAGTCTACTCAAAAATAGAATGATGGCTTGAAATGTTGGTCATAATTTCTTCCTTTCCAAAAATAATTTTACATTTTGTGATTTAAGTCCGCATCAAACCAAATAGCTTATGGTTGTTTTTAATGGGGCATTCACTTCAGACAACAGTATAAAGCACACCAAAGAACAGCCAACTTCAGGCAACAGGAACAAGTTTCCTTCATAGCGTTCCCTTTCCAAATTGATGATTCCTATTGAAAAGTATATTTCAAAAATGTGTTCTGCTATATTTATTATGTTTATACCAGAGTCAAGAAACATTACTCTCAGCAGATGCATCATACTATGTGGACTTAACAATTATACAGGAATTTTTATAAATATCTCACACATTACCAAGGTACAGTTGTTAATAATATTTAAAAGCTATACCCTTATTTGCAAAATAAACCCCAGCAAGGTGATGAGAGCTATGTCACAGCAAATATTTATGAATGATACATTTATGGCTTTATGTAAAACTGGCAAGGATTCGCTGAATTCATTTTCATTTTGCACAGAAAGCATGGAAAACTCCAGCCCTATAACAACTGACATCCATGGCAGTGCCACCAGATTATTCCATAATCAGATAAACAGAAAAGAGCTTTAATTTTGTCTTTGCAGAGAGAGAGAAAAAATACTTCAAATGCTGTTCAAGTCCAATGATCTTTTCTAACTACAGAATTTCTGAAGCTGATTTTTTGTTCAAATTAGAACATCCCTTCGTGCAAATCCCACCTCTCCTAAGCATGTACTTTTTTCAGTCCTCGGGTGACCTCCTAAAGGAAGTCATCTTTTCCTCTCGCTCCATTTGCACTGCAAACCCAAGTGATGGGACGGCTGCAAAAATCAGAGTTAAATCCAGAACACGAAGAGAGTTTCAGAAACTCAACGTGCTCCTCCCATCCAGGCTTCTGCATGCTGAGCCGAAAAGGGCGAGAAAGACAAAAGGAGAGCGGAATCGGGGCAGGCGGGGGGGTGAAGGAAGTCAGCAACACGCTCGGGGAGGGGAGGGGAGGGGAAGGGGGGGGGACGTCAAAGTGGGAACTCGACCCCCAGGAACAGCCTCGCCCTCCCAAGGCACCGCGCCGCAACTGCAGGGCGGGCGGTCCTTCTGCTCCATCCCTTGCCGTCCCCTGCAGGCGGGAGGCTTCGCCAGGCTCCCTCAATCTAATTCTACCTGCTCCACTCCCGTCGCTTTTGGCGTCGGACCCTGACTAAGAAGCGCGCCGCAGGAGACACCGCCAAGCAACGCACGGCACGTTCCGGTCCTCCTTAGGGCGCCGCCAGCCCTGCTAGGCCCCAGGCGGAAAAGCGGTTTCCCGCTCAAATTCCTCGCTCTTTAGCCAGCAGGAAAGAAAAAGAAAAAAAAAGCCAGCATCCTTGATCACGTGGGAGCGCCTTCGCCACCTGCTATTTGTGCGCTTGCGCGAGTGGCGGATTTTTTCCCCCCCCCAACACAGACACCGCGCACGCGCACTTATGTTTCTCCCAGGACAAAGGGAAAAGATTTCTTTCCGATTCGGTGTTTTTTGGTTTGGTTTGCAGAGTTCGGGATTTTTCACCTGCTCTAGATCCAGGCGGCCGTTGTTTCCGTTGATTTATCCAAACTTTGGACTTTATAATCTGCCTTTCTTGCGACTGCGTCCCTTATGAAAAAGACTTCCTTTGTGGCTTTCTTGTTGGTCCTTCCCGTGCTGCACATCGTTTTCACTGAGTTAAAACGAGAGTGGAGAATCGCGCTGCGCCGGATGCCGCTGAACTACAATTCCCAGCAATCTCAGCTAGCAGGTTCAATAGTGAAGGGTTTTGGGAGTTATAGTTCAGCGACAATAAGGCAATCTCACAGATTAGTGATTACCTCCTGTTTGTTTGTTCTGTCAAGCAATTATAAGATAACAGGTATAAGTATAAACATAGTTATGGATACATGAAATGGATACATATAAGAAAAAAAAAAATAGGACAGGGACAGTATTTACATTATTATGCTACCTGCTTGTTAGCTATAGCTAACTAAGCCATAATACACTGCTCAAAAAAATAAAGGGAAAACTTAAACAACACAATGTAACTCCAAGTCAATCACACTTCTGTGAAATCAAACTGTCCACTTAGGTAGCAACACTGACAATCAATTTCACATGCTGTTGTGCAAATGGAATAGACAACAGGTGGAAAGCAGAGACAGTTAGCAAGACATCCCCAATAAAGGAATGGTTCTGCAGGTGGTGACTACAGACCATTTCTCAGTTCCTATGCTTTCTGGCTGATAGTTTGGTCGCTTTTGAATGCTGGCAGTGCTTTCACTCTAGTAGTAGCATGAGGCGGAGTCTACAACCCACACAAGTGGCTCAGGTAGTGCAGCTCATGCAGGATGGCACATCAATGCGAGCTGTGGCAAGAAGGTTTGCTGTGTCTGTCAGCGTAGTATCCAGAGCATGGAGGCGCTAGCAGGAGACAGGCCAGTACATCAGGAGACATGGAGGAGGCCGTAGGAGGGGAACAACCCAGCATCAGGACCGCCACCTCTCCCTTTGTGCAAGGAGGGACAGGAGGAACACTGCCAGAACCACAAATGTGCATGTGGCTGCTCAAATGGTCAGAAACAGACTCCATGAGGGCGGTATGAGGGCCCGACGTCAACAGGTGGGGGTTGTGCTTACAGCCCAACACTACAGGACGTTTGGCATTTGCCAGAGAACACCAACATTGGCAAATTTGCCACTGGCGCCCTGTGCTCTTTACAGATGAAAGCAGGTTCACACTGAGCACATGTGACAGATGTGACAGGGTCTAGAGACACTGTGGAGAATGTTCTGCTGCCTGCAACATCCTCCAGCATGACTGGTTTGGCAGTGGGTCAGTAATGGTGTGGGGTGGCATTTCTTTAGCACAGCCCTCCATATGCTTGCCAGAGGTAGCCTGACTGCCATTAGGTACCAAGATGAGATCCTCAGACCCCTTGTGAGACCATATGCTGGTGCGGTTGGCCCTGGGTTCCTCCTAATGCAAGACAATGCTAGACCTCATGTGGCTGGAGTGTGTCAGTAGGACCTGCAAGACGAAGGCATTGATGCTATGGACTGGCCCACCCGTTCCCCAGACCTGAATCCAACTGAGCACATCTGGGACATCATGTCTTGCTCCATCCACCAATGCCACGTTGCACCACAGACTGTCCAGGAGTTGGGGGATGCTTTAGTCCAGGTGTGGGAGGAGATCCCTCAGGACATCATCCGTCACTTCATCAGGAGCATGCCCAGGCATTGTAGGGAGGTCATACAGGCACATGGAGGCCACACACACGACTGAGCCTCATTTTGACTTGTTTTAAGGACATTACATCAAAGTTGGATCAGCCTGTAGTGTTTTTTTCCACTTTAATTTTGAGTGTAACTCCAAATCCAGACCTCCATGGGCTGCTAAATTTGATTTCCATTGATAATTTTTGTGTGATTTTGTGGTCAGCACATTCAACTATGTAATGAACAATGTATTTAATAAGAATATTTCATTCATTCAGATCTAGGATGTCTTATTTTTGTGTTCCCTTTATTTTTTTGAGCAGTGTATATTGAAGTAATAGGTACAGGAATTGCCATACTAATTGTTAATGTACCTTGAAGTCTGTTGACTCTTAGCAACCACAGAATTAGATTTTCTCCATGATCTGTCCCTAACCTGGTCCTTCCCAGTCTTCCAAAATTGCATCCATTGCAACTGTAATTGAATCCATCCACCACGCTGGTGATCTTTCTCTTACACTTTTGTCAACATTAAACCCTTCTCCAACCAGCTGGTTTTACCATTTTCATTATTGTTGTAAACTAATAATTATAATTTATGTGTTGGAGGAACTGCAGCAATTGTTTTGTTCAATCAAACATGATAAAAAGTATCCAGAATTTAGTGTGCTATGTTAAGCACAGCTTTTCACTTATAAAAAAAACTCTATATGAGTAATTTTTGGCTCTATGAGTGTCCTCGACTTGTGATCACAATTGAGCACAACATTACCATTATTAAGTGAGTCTTGCCCCATTTTATGAGGGTTTTTTTTCACTTCAGTTGATATGCAGGACCAGGTGGTTTATGTGCTTTTTTCTTGAAAAAGCTTGCTACCATCCTAGGTGAACATTTTCATGTACAATTTTTGAAGTATCGTTTTGAACTAGTTCTCTGCCTGATCTATGGTCATCAGCTATAGTTATACCAATTTTTAAAAAGGGTGACCCTAGTTCAGTTGAACATTATAGACCAGTCTCTTTGTGTTGTGTTACATCACAGTTATGGAAAACTATAAACTAATCCATTGTTCACCACTGTAGGAAGTTGTCACCCAACCCCCCTCCTAGAAAAATGAAATATCCTAGGAAATATTTAAAAGGCAGAATATTTCCTCTAAAAAGAGTAGAAACTCAGAAGCAGTTCCATATCAATGATTTATATGATCAGCTTAAAAGCAATTGCATCCTTTTTGCCGATGACATAAAGTTATTCAATACTACAGATAATTCTGTTGTTTTGCAAAGTGATCTCAACTATGTGTCTGAAAGGTCATCTATTTTGCAACTTCTAAATTTTGATCAATAAATGCTCTGTCTTACATATTGGCAAATGTAAACAGAATGTCCAGTATCAGCTAGGTGGTATTGAACTAGCTGATGACTCTTACTTTGTCAAGGACCTAGGTATACTTATCTCTCTGACGATCTATGCTCCAAAGTTCACCGTAAGAGCGTTGCTAAAAAAAAAAAGCAAGCATTTAAGAGTTGTAAAACATTTTTTTAAAACATTGTATTGCTAATTAGAGCTTATAAAACTTATGCTAGGCCAATTTTAGAGTATTGTTCAACTGTTTGGAATCCCCACCATATATCTGACATCAGTACAATTGAGCGGGTTCAGAAATACTTCACGAGAAAAGTCTTGCACTCTTCGGCACACAGTAGAATTCCTTATGCTACTAGTCTCGAAATTCTCAGTTTGGATTACTTAGAACTGTGTTGCTTGCGATTAGACCTAGGTATTGCATACAAAATTATATGTAGCAATGTGTTATCTGTAAATGACTTTTTTTGGGGGGGGGTTAATCGCAGTAATCCATACTAACAACCGCTTTAAACTCAGTGTAAATTGTTCTAAACTTGACTGTAAAAAATATGATTTCTGTAATAGAGTTATCAAAGTTTGCAATTTTTACAAAGTTTGTAATAAGTTTGCCCTACCTGATTCCGTTTTCTCAGCTATAACTTTTCACAGTTTCAGTCACAAATTGACTTGCGTGGACCTTACTTCATACTTAAGTGGTTAGAGAGGGCGGGCATTAGCGCACTAACATGCCTATTGTCCCTGTCATTGTATTTTTATTCTCTTATTCTTGTTCTTGTTTTCGTTTGACAAATTCTAATAAACAAATTAAATGAATAAATATGTTAGTAGCCCAGTTGTTAAGTGAATCTGGCTTCCCCGTTGGCTTTGCTTGTCAGAAGGTCACAGATCACATGACCTTGGGGATACTGCAAAGGTCGTAACGGTGGAAAAAGGGTTATAAGTGACATTTTTCAGTACTGTTGTAACTTTGAATGCTCACTGAACAAACTGTTGTAAGTTGAGGACTACCTGTATTTATATGAAAACAATCAAGCTTTCACTTTTTCTTGTTCAGAACTAGAAGAATGATGCTAATAAATAAGAAAGCCTTTGAACCACCTGTCAGCAGGTGGCAGCATAAGCCTGTGGATAAGATTGGCTTCACTGTAAACTTTGGTGAAGAATGCAACCCCAAACCGTATTCGTATTCTTGTCAAGCAGACTACATGCACTTGTCCATAAAATCAAGAATTGACTTTGACATGAATGAGACTTGTTATTATTTTAATGTGTTATGAAAATCACGCTTTGCTCTAAAAGCCCCTGGGAATCAACTTATAAAAGGAAAGGCTAGCTAAATTATAGCTTTGTGATTTCATTAACAGGAAACATTTAATTATACGACTTAATCATTTTAATCAATTATTTTATTTAACTAATCTGTAATGTAATTGGCAAAGGGGGAGGTGCCATCTTCCCAAGCTGCTAAAAAATTTTGCACGGAATAAGAACAATAATGTGTTCTGTAGTATAGAATGATGGTACCCTAGTATAAATAATTTGCAGTCACTAGGTAAGCAAATGGCTTGCTTGCCACAGTTGTTAAGTGAATCGCAGTTAAGTTAGTAACACAGTTGTTCAGTGAACCTGGCTTCCCCATTGACTTTGCTTCTCAGAAGGTCACAAAAGGTGATCACATGACCTCAAGACAATGCAACAGTCATAAATGTAAACCAGTTACCAGGCGGCCAGATTTTGATCACATGACCATGAGGATGCTACAAAAGTTGTAAGTGTGAAAAACGGTCTTACTTCACTTTTTCATTGCTGTTGTAACTTTGAACAGCCATCAAATGAACTGTTATTAATTAAGGACTACTGTAATCCAGATTCCCTGGAGACATTCCATTGAGCAACATATAGTTCTTAAAATAGGCATGTATGTACACGACAAACCATGTAAGTCTTTGACCTACACTGAAGATTGAATATAGTCTTTGATCTCTTCCCTCCTACTCACAGTTGTTTCTTTTCCAATTTACAGTCCCCAGTCAAAAAAGTAATGAAATTCCCCGCCTTTCTTAAGCAAAGTTTCCTATTGGATTTTGTAAGCTACATGTACTATCCTAAAAGTAAATGATATAATTGCACTCTTCTTGGCTTACTTAGCATTAGGCAATATGAACCAATATAGGGTTAAGTTCGATGTGGGCCAAGAAAATTTGTGCATGCCTTCCACCTGAAAGATTAGTAATGTTTCCAAAACAAAGGATCATTTTATATTTTACAGTAAATATAAACTCCTGGCATGTCATTTTCCATCAGGTAACATTATTTCATTTCTCATAATAGGAAAAAAGAAATATGGTCAGTGGTTTGTCTATGATTCCCATCTATCTTGAAATGTGTCATTTTAGATCATTAGTAACAAATTAAGATTCAGTTCATTGAGTTAATTGAATATTACTTGCAAAAATTAGAGGTGATAGGAATCAATTGTTCTATTACCTGCCTATAATATGTGTGCACCTTATATAAAACCAAGATTTTTTATTTTCCTCCTTACACATATATTTATGTTCATATTTATATTATTGAAGGAAATAAATGGTCCTAATAAGCAGAAAATAGCTTTATTTTATTTGTGTTTTGAAAAATAATTAAACTTTAGCTACAAGTGTGCATAGAGGCAAGGGAGGTTTTGGGATTCCATTCTGATTGCAACAGTTTATAGATAATAATATTTGGCAGGAAATATAGTATTAGGATCTAAGTGAAGAAAAATATAGGACATCATGCAGGGCAGAGAGCCAATGTAAAGATTGCACCTGATTAGTGGAATGAGAGATGGATTATTTTAGCAGCTGAACTCTAAACAAAGGTGCGGAACCTGAGACAGACCACATACAATCAGAAATAAGTTTGCATTCAAATCAGCTGATGTAAGAAGTAAAAATTACAAATAATGTCAGCTCAAGTTATTTTCCTTGCTACGTTTATTCGTCTCTTTCACAAATTGAAATAGGGATTATTTGAAAAGATGAACAGAAAATGTCAACCGAAAGTCATGCCTGTTATTTTCTATATGTGTTCTGCAACGAACACATGAAGAGTCTTACAAAGGTTGCAGGATGAACTATCACCAGTATTAATGAAATGGCAAAATCATTATCTTTTGTGTGTGAGAGTTTTTTTTAATGATTGTATTTGACATGTTTGTTTTCATATTTTTTCACTGTATGCTACCCAAAGTTACTTCTTGTAAGATTGGCAGCCATATAAATTTGATAAATCAATCAATAAATATTTGAAATAGCAATAGCAATTAGACTTATATACTGCTTCATAGTGCCTTAGAGCCCTCTCTAAGCAGTTTTACAGAGTCAGCATGTTTCCCTCTATAATCTGGGTCCTCATTTTACTGACCTTGGAACAATGGAAGGCTAAGTCAATCTTGAGCTGGTGAGAATTGATACCCATTTTAATCAGTGGAAAAAATATACTGCATGTGATAAACTGCAAAGGTCCCCAAACATTTTGTTCATATTGACTTTTATATCATAATTCAATAGGACATGAACCAGGGACCCACATATGATGTCACCTTAAACAGCATACTGTTCACAATATGGCCCTAAACAGCTTACTGTATAGCCAAAATTTCACAAAACATTTATGAAACTAAAACTTGTGAGACAAAGCAAAATCTTGGAAGATTATATAATATGAATGTGAAAACTATGAGAGACTTCGTGTGTGTGTGTGTGTGTGTGTGTGTAATTTTTTTTTGTTTCGAAAACAAGGTAGAGGAAGTTGCAGAATGCAGCTTCTGCTTTTCGAACACTTTAATAACACAATAGGAGCCCTTTGACCAGAAAGGAGGCAAGAAGAAAATTGGAATGGAGAAGTTGGCTACGTTCTGAGATGCTGACCAAGTTTGTCTCTTGTTGAGATGCATAAAGGTAATTCTTCTGGGTTTTTTTTCCTCAACTGGGGCCTCTGGCTCATTTCTGAATGGTAGGGTTGACAAGCTCTGGATTCCATCAATTAAATAATCTACCTATTGGGCGCCCAGAAATACACATTCTCTATAACAGCACCTGCCTTCTGGAATTAGGCTTCCCCAAAATTCAGACAATTCTCGCCCTGTTGTGATTTTAAAGATGTGGGTCTTTGCACAGGCCCATAGAAAGCATGATTGGTGCCCCCTTCTCTCTTTCTGTTTCTCTCTGCCTTCTCTGTTTCTTTTTCTTGTGTTTTGTTTGAATATTTGTTTTGGTTTTTTTCTATTGCTCTTTGATTGTCAATGTTTTAATGAATCATCAGGAGTCAGGTGCCATGAATTTAATTTATCCATTCATATTTATAAAATTATCCATCTCAGGAAATGTGACTACAGATGGTGCAAAATATATTTTAAAAATAAAATATAATCAACATTTAAACATCAATACAACATTTTTTTAAAAAAAAAGGCAAGGAGAGAGCAAGAGATACTAATAAGAATGGTACCACCTCAACTACCCACCATTCCATTGAGAGCCTCCAAGCCTGATACATAGCCAAGTTCTAAAAAATTTGCAAAAAGTCACAGGAATAAGCCAGCTTGACACTGAAGTGTGGGGAATGGTGTTCCATTAGGTGCATGCCATGGCAGAAAACGCCCGTCTTTAGGTTCCCACCAGATAGGGCTCTTTACCAGACAGAACCTACAACATATCTCTTCATCCAGATCTGTAATGGGGAAGAAGTGCTCCCTCAAATAAGCTACCACCAGGCCATATAAAGGATGTTAAGGTCAAACAGCTTGAATTGGATCTAGAAGCAGACTGCCATCAAATGTGCCTTGTGGAGTAGAGGTGTAATGTGTACCATTCTAGAGATATACAAAACTGCCTGTGTTGCTGCATTCTGCACTGGCTGAAGCTTCCAGGTGCTTTTCAAGGGCAGCCCCATAGAGATCACATTACAATACTCCCATATGGGAAATGACCAAGTATGAGTGACTGTGAGCAGAGTCTTCCAATCTAGAAATGGCCATAACTGGCACACAATACGAAGCTATGTGAAGGCCTTCCTAGCTACCATGAATTATTACTATCTCTTTTTTGCCCTCTCAGCTTCTCCCTGCACAGCAAATTTGGGAGTCATTCTGTTCTTGGAGAGTTATTGTACTCATAGTGCCCAAGCCATTTTACATGTCTTTCTGATATTCTATCGGGTTGCGTGCGCGGGGGGCAGGGGGAGGGGGGGAATAAAAACTGACTTTCAACACAGAAAATCAATGTACAAATACTTGCAGATTGAAAATTGGACCAAAGGCAAAAAATGCAGTGGCAACTGAAGCTTGCAAGTCAACAGTAATCATACATTTAAAAAGAACATACAATACCTCTGCATCTGAAAGATTTCAGAGTGTCTGCCTTGTGCTCACTTCAGAAACGCTATAGATATGGTGCTGAACTGTTTGTTGTCTTTCTATTAAGTGGAAAATAAGTTTTGGACATTGCCACTACTATATTCTTAATATACCCAAATGCCTTCAGCATAAATCAAGTCTTAGTTATGTTCACAATACTTGATAAAAACTGCTTGGTGGGACACCTTTTTGGTAATGTCTCCAAGTAGGTTCTCAGAAGTAAAAAAAAAAAAAAAAAAGCTCAGATCACCAAGGACTTCACAATTCAACCCTGCACATATATTCTCTTCTGTTGAAAGTCATTGCATTTGGTAATGTATAGAATGTGTGTTTGCCCAAGATAATTGTCATGAAGAAAAGTCAGGAGTGCTATACGGGCACATGAAACTCATGAACAGTCAATCATCCATTCTGTCCACTCTGAAACTCATGAATAGTCAATTATCCATTCTGGAATTCATTCAAACTACAAGATTAGGGCTGAGTCGTCTTCCTCTATTTTGGAATGAGTGTGTCTGAAAGAACTATATTTTAATGTGTCTGTTTTCCATTTCCAGCACCCTATTCTTTTGTGACTATCCTTCGACTTAATAGATGCAGGAATCCTATAGCTGGTCTGTTTCAAGGGATTCCTAAAACTTCAGTGCTTAAAATATTAAATACTTACTCAACTAACATCTTCCATTATTTGTTATTCTGGAAGCAAGAGATCAGCCAATAGATTTTCTGTGATCCAATGTTTTATTTTGTTTGGGCATTCCTTGGCAGCGCTGGATTTATGCTTTTAAAATCCAGCAATCTATTAAATGTATTTTGCACACTTTGTCTTACAATTTTGCATATTTTAAAAAACAATGTTAAAATTAATCCTTCTGCACCTTAATCAATAAAAATAACATTTATTGCTCATTACTTCTGCTTTTAGCACCTGATGTATAATTTTCAGACATGAATCTTTTGAACATACTTGGAAATTATTCCAATTTTTCTGATAGAAAATCTTAAAAGTGGCAGTCTTAGTATAATCTGAATTTTAAATTTGACACCAAGGCTTAATTTATTTCATATTTACGTGGAGCAATTACCACTTACGATGTTGTGTCTATTTCAGGTAAAATTAGTGAAACCTGACTGACTAGCCCCCTTCACCAAAGATGGATTCGAAAATATTTAATTAAATTCTTTGGAAACTATATTGCACTAGCTTGTATGAACTGTTTGTATATAAAAGCTTATTTTCATCACGAGAGATTCTAAGGTTGTGACAGAGATCCATACCAGATTCATTATCTTCATAACAGGAAATACTCCACATGTACTCATCGTGATTCACATAAAGTGAGCCCGGTTTCAATAAATAAGAGAAAGGGGACACTTCAGGAGTATCCTCTGGGCGCTGTCCTCTGCATTACAGAACCCCTACTTGTCCCTACTTGATTTTAAGGAAGATGTTCATTGTTACAGTTAGCTTCCATTCAGGAGAAAGTTGAAATAAATATTTGGATAAAATGCCTACTCCTAACAGAAAACACAGACTAATACAAATGCTAACGCCTATCGTGACAGGTATGATGATACAGAAAATAACAGAAACCAGTTTTAAGATGAATCATCACCATTGTAATGTATTTTATAGGCTGATTTTAATCTTTCCAGGGAGATCTTTTAAAACCTTCCTGGATCTAGACTAGTTTATCAGTGAAACTGAAGTTTAAAAAAATTAAAAACTTCCTGCTTTTTTTTAAAAAAATCTTTATTTCACTGGCTCTCTACCCTGCCCTATTCTTCCCTCCCTCCAGACTTCTGCTTATATCAGCTAGGCAGAATGATTAACAATCTGTGCCTACAATCTGCCTCCTCCAGATATGCCAACCTGTCTTTTGTTCTCCACTCCCTAGGCAGCCTAAGCGACTGTTCAATGCTAAGAACATATGAATGACTCTGGAAATGTCTAACCATATCAAATGAAATGTCTAAGAACCTTTCTACCTCCTCCCACTCCCTGAAAGAAACTCCCAAGGAAGCAAGGGAGTCCTTACCATGACCGCATGCCTACAATGCATGCCTTTTTATAAAAGAGAGCCAAGCCCCTTGCAAGCAAACTTTGCTTCAGATATAGCACAGGCTACAATACCAAGCTGACCATGGGCTCAAAAGAAGTAATGTGGTAATACTGGCACTGCTTATCAATCTCCAGCCTTTCAGTCAAGGTTTTGAAGGTTGAAAGTATCCTTCAAAGACTTCGTCAACATTCGCATTCTCATACGCAGGAGGTGGAGTGAGAGGCTCCAGGCGTTCCAGACGCTCTTCGCTCCCTTTGAGTTCGTGAGTATCCGAGACAAAGCGTTGCAGTCTTGGGGGTAGGACCAGTCGGAGGCGCAACCTCGAGTACAGATCTGTTTCGGAGGCCCGCCGTACACCTGGCTCCACTGAGACACTCAATGCCTCCACCACAGTCTCTCCATGGGCAGGAGGCTCAATAACCACACTATAGGGAGGGGGTTCTCCTTGGGTTATTCCAGGACTAGATGTAATGGTCCAAATTGTGGGCGCTGAATCTGACAAGTAGCCAGTAGCCACCACTTCCTCATATGTTGGCGCTTCACAGGTTGTGTTGTCTCTGTATTTAAAAAAAAAATGGGAGGAAAGTTCAAAATAACTGCTTCCTGGTTCCATGAGAAACAGTTAACTATTTTTTTTTTATGAGACACAAGCAAAATTCTAAATCATTTCAAGCAACTGGGCTCATTGTGTCTAATTTCTACTTAATCCCCATAATTGCATGCTATATCCCATTTAATTATTACTCTGCAAGAATGCAAAAATCTTTTCCCTTTCTGTAAATTATGCTAATGTATTTCAACTTCAGAACTATCACTGAAATAAATAAGCAGTGACAGTAATCTAGGATTCTTCTGGTAGATTAAGTGACTTACATATGGATGAAAGCATAACAAACAACAAAATGCTTAGACACATTGTGGTAGAGCATAACTGAGACTACGTCCACAGCTTAGTGTAATCCAAAACCATTACAGAAGAGCTTATCCCACATTCTGGCCCAAACCCGGGGGGGGGGGGGGGGAGATAATGGCTTTTTAAAAGTCTTATGGAAAGCCATCCTGCAGTCAGTACTATCCAAATTTCAGAGACTATATTGTTCCAAAGAGTAAGCACTGTAACAGAAATTATGCTTTCCAGTTCCACTAGTCAGAATGTTTTCAATGGAAGGGACCTGAAACAAACTTACTTTGCTGGATTGTCATTTAAAACACAGCCCAGGAGTCTACTTGCATTCCTCTTGCTACAACTGAGAAACCCCTAATTCTGGCTACCACACAGCCTCCCCAGATGATCACAGAACATCAGATGATCATTACTAAAAAAATATGTTTTGAGGAATGGTCAAAAGAGCTTTGCCCCATTTTACAAGCTTTCTTGCCACAGTTGTTAAGTGAACCACTGCAGTTGTTAAGTCGGTAACGCGATTCTTAAATGAATCCAGCTTCTCCATTGACTTTGCTTGTCAGAAGGTTGCAAAAGGTGATCACAGGACCCGAGGATGCTGCAACCATCATAAATATGAGTCAGTTGCCAACCGTCTATATAGGCAACTATCATAAGTGTCATTATGATGACCAGGATTCATTTTTTTCAGGGTCAAAGTTACAACTTTGAATGGTCACTAAACAAACTGTCATAAGTCAAGGTCTACCTGCAGTTCAATCTTATCTCATGGATCACTTTTCAGATGTGTTGGGATTACAGAACCGAATTCCCAGTCAGCCCATCCTCTATGAAATTGGCTTAGAATTCTCAATTTTCAATCCCTCTGGAGAAAGGCAGGTAATGGTAATATGAATTAAACTCTCTAGCAGCATCAGAGTAGCTGCCTTGAGTCCGATTTTACTACAGAATGAATGAATAAAAATGCGTGCATGTCAGCCCTCAATGGGTATATGAAGAAACATTATGATGCAGATACATAACAGTGAAGGGTTAATGTCTTCATGTCTTTCCTTATACATATCCCAACATGCTTGAGCAATCATCACTGGAATTAGGTTTCTAAACTAGAAAACTCCTTGGTATATGCCAGCTTCCCTTAAACTGGTGTCAGAAATGGATGCAAATATCCTGTGATTAAGATATGTGGAAATTAGCACAACTATGTGGTCTTACCCATTGTGATTTTGTCTTCTTGGGGCTGCCTGGGCCTCTTCTGCATTCTGATGTGTCAGACAATGTTCAGCTGCCACACTAATGAGGTAGCCAACCAAACACAAGCCCCCTGCTACAAGAAAGAAAACCCCAATAGGATTGATTTCAGAGGAGATGGCCAGCATGGTTATGCCAATGAGAAGGGTGGCTGAGAAAAGCACCAGCAGGGTATGACGGAGACCCTTCCAGCGTGACGCTGACAACATGGCAACACAAGTGGGAGTAACAGTTGTTGACAGGACAAGGCAAAGCAGCTGGTAGTATGGATGCCTGTGAAAGAGAGGAAACATAGTGCACAGAATAACACATGCCTGTTTATCCACAGGACCGAAAATATTCATTACATGAAATGCTAGCACCTGATGATGTGACGAACATGTGGTTTGTGCAGCTTAAAGTGCTATAGAAGCATACAGGTAGTCCTTGATTTCCGACCACAATTGAGACCAGAATTTTGGTGGTAAGTTGTTGCATTTACAAGTCGAGCCACCACATGATCGGACACTTTTACAAACATTTTTACAATGGCTGTTAAGAGAATCATGTGATCATTAAGCGAATTGCCTGGTCATAAATCCAATTCCAGATTATTCAAAGTTCGGGGAAGGGGGGGTGTTTCCAGGAAAACAAAAACAAAAAGCATCACAAAATGTGATCACTTGATTGTGGGATGCTGCAACCAATTGTAAATGAGAGCTAGTTGCCAAGCACCTGAAATGCAATCACATGACTGTGAGAATGATGCAGTTGCCATAACTTTGAAGACAGTAACCTTAAGTAATTTTTTTGAACTCCATCATAACTTTGAATGGTTGTTAAGCAAACAGTCGTAAGTCAAAGATACTTGTATGGCAGATTGAGAAGAAACACAGATTCAAGTAATGTAGGCTAGACTATGAACTTAGCTACCATATTTCTGAAAAGATGGTAATATCATTAGTCTGCACTGCAGTCTCCAACAGTTGAAATGGCATCCACCAAAACAGGGTGATATGCATAACTCAATGCATTTCAAAACATTAAGTGGTTAAGGAGGGTGCTAGACACAACCATTCACAGTACTTCTCATTTGTAAACACTTATCAATCCCTACTTAGTATAACCAGGAAGAAATTCAACACTACATATATTCTGGTAAAAGTCAATGGTTACTGTATGGGAGATGTAATCTTTTAAATACTAGGGTAAGGATCCAGTAATGTCAAGGATTTTTTAGAATAACAACAGAAAAACAGGGAGATAGACTCAAGGGTAGAGGAGGAAGGAAGAGGAAAAAACAGGCAGGAAGAATTATACTTTGCTAAAATCTAAGTTGGCCATGAGTAAGTATAGAAATATAATAAATGAATGGATGAAAGGAAAGGAAAAAGCAAAACAAGAGAAAATAGGTTTTTTCTTCTTATAGTAAGGACATTTAATAAAATGTAACAGAATAAAAGACACAAGAATATAACATTTCCAGCCCACTTAACCACTCAAACTCCAAAATATAGTCATGCGTGATTGGTTGACTAGCCTTCCTTAGAGTACTTGCTCACCAAGTACTCTAAAGCAAATACCAAGTAAATGAAAGAGTTAGAGGAGAATACAGATGACTTGCAAATGGTTTTTATATACCTGGAAATACTCTATGTCCTTGAAAAGTCACACTCTTCAGCTAGGTTGGGGTGTGGGGAAGCTTGTATATGTGTGCCTTCAACTCATTGAGGACTCCTGGGGACTGCCTGGACTATTGTAAAATTACTATAGTAAAACTAGCCTAAAGGTTAATTTTTTAAATCTGTTTTTTTATATACAACTCAAAAGGTAAACATAGGACTAGAAATCCCAGTTTCCTGGCTTCTAGGCCAGCATCTTAACTACTACAAATTTGTTGTCCTGCTATGATTTTCAGAAGTGGTTTGTTCTTTGCATCTTCCTAAAGTTGAGGGAGCAAGAGAAACTGATCCAAAGTCATTTACCCAATTTGGTGCCTAAGGCCAGACTAGCACTCAATGTATCCCTGCTTCCAGCCTTATGCTTTTAACTTTATTTATTTATTTATTCGTCAATCGCTTACAAGATAATAGGTATAAGTATAAACATAGTTATGAATACATGAAAAGGATACATATAAGAAAAATAAAAAGAAACAATAGGACAGGGATAGTAGGCACATTGGTGCACTAATGCACACCCCCTACAGACCTCTTAGGAAAGGGGTGAGGTCAATAGTAGACAGTCTAAGGTTAAAGTTTTTGGGGTTTGGGAAAGAAACCACAGAGTCAGGTAGAGTATTCCAGACATTGACCACTCTGTTGCTGAAGTCGTATTTCCTACAATCAAGTTTGGTGCAGTTAACCTTGAGTTTGTATCTACTGTGTGCTCTTGTATTGTTATGGTTGAAGCTGAAGTATTCATTGACAGGTAGGACATTGCAATGTATGCTTTAATATACTATATTTAGATCGGACTGAAGGTGGCGTAATTCTAGGTTTTCTAGGTCTAGAATTTCAAGTCTGGTGGCATAAGGTATTCTGCAACGAGTAGAAGAGTGGAGAACTCTTCTTGTGAAATATTTCTGGACTTTCTCAACTGTGTTAATATCAGATACATAATGTGGGTTCCAGACTGATGAGCTGTATTCAAGTATTGGTCTAGCAAATGTTTTATATGCTCTAGTTAGTAGTGTGATATTACCAGAGAAAAAGCTACGTAGGATTAGGTTAACAACTCTTAATGCCTTTTTGACTATGTAGTTATAGTGGGCTCTAGCACTTAGATCATTAGAGATAAGTACTCCAAGATCCTTGACAGAGTTTGGTTCATCAACAAGGTCTTGACTATTCAGCTTGTATTTAATTTTTTTATTTTTTATTTTTTTGCCAATATGTAAGACAGAGAATTTATTTGTTGAGATTGTTGAGAACTGTCTCTCAAGTTCAGCTGGTTCAACAGCCTGAAAAAAAATATCACAGTAACTCTGAACATAGGGTTATGTAGACAAAGGTCTGGGAACTCGCTGGAAATGAAATCATTTTGTGATGTAGAAATTCTGTTGTGATCTAAGGCAGCAGTTGCAGGAGTTAGTCTGCTCTTTATTTGCTTTCAGCATTTGCAGCTTGTATACTTGTAAATAAGATGCCAATAGGACCTAGTTATGTGTATTCGCTTACACTCCAGAGTTTTATTAACATAAAGTTCTCACCTGGGAAGTGTGATTGCTCAGGGAAAAAGAAAGTGTGCAACCTTAAGTCAAAAAAAAGTATGATTTTACCCAAAATGAAAATAGAAACCATCCATCAGAGCATTGCATTAGGAGACGAATTACATGAATCAGGGGACTGTGGAGGATGAAGAAAGACACTGACTCAGAAAGAACCTTATTCAGTACCTGCTGAGTCAAAAAGTTGCCAAAGATTCTGTTTGCGAAAGACTTAATCATTTATGCAAAAAATATAATTGTAGCATGATTTATTTCAAAATGTAGTCTGGAATAGACTAAGGGATGACGAAAGTTTACTCAGATTGTTTGGGGATAAAAATGAATAGCATGTTCCTTTCAAATCGGAAGTCTCTCTCTCTCCACCCCCTCCCCTCTCTCTCTCATTGTGTCTCTCTCTCCCCACCTCCTACCCCCAGTGGAAGTGACAATGTAATTTGACCAGAGCTGAAAGATTGAGGGTGCCAGCACTGAAAGAAAAATTACTTGCTTTACACATGCACATAGAATTCACAATTCCTATATGAAGAACAGGTGGTAGCTGTGACTCAGGCTTTTGCACAACTTCATCTTGTGCACCAACTGCGCCTATTCTTGGATTCAGAGGTCCCACTCATGACTACCCTCTGACTATGGGTCTCGTTACTTGCCCAAGTCTGAAGTCCAATGAGAAGAGATCTAGATAGTTTTCTTCCATAGATCTTTGAAGTTGAAGCACTAACCAAAAAGAGAAGGTTGAAGTTGGGTTAGAAATTGTCCAACCTTGTGGCTTCTTGAGAAGAAGATAGACCTCCTTAGGAATAGAATAGAATAGAATTCTTTATTGGCCAAGTGTGATTGGACACACAAGGAATTTGTCTTGGTGCAAATGCTTTCAGTGTACATTCATCAAGAGTCAAGAATCATCAGGTACAACACTTAATAATCATAGGGTGCAATAAGCAATCAAATCACACTAGAAAACTGTCAATATAAATTGTAAGGATACAAGCGACAAAGTTACAGTCATACAATCACAAGTGGGAGGGGATGGGCAATAAGGAGAAGATTAATAGTAATAGTAATGCAGACTTTGGAAATAGTTGGACAGTGTTGAAGGTACTATTTGTTTAGCAGAGTGATGGCGTTTGGGAAAAAACAGTCCTTGTGTCTTAAGCTCAGATGAAACTACTCCCTCACTCACTGTTTGGAGCTTTGGCTTTGACTAATCAGGAGAGGCAGGTCCAATGGCTGCTCTCACAGGTCAACCAACTTCCTTGAGATGAACAAGCACAAACTCTTCTCAGATAACTGTGTCAAGCTGGAGTCCACTAAGGACTAATCCAAGTGATATTACCTGACAGATGCCTCAAATAATCCGAAGTCAGAAATGTACACAAAGATGCCTATCCATGCCTTGGTAAGATATGCTAGGTAATAATGAAGGAATGGCTCCTGAATGAAGGAATGGCTTATTACAGAGCAATATGGCATTAAGGGCCATTGAAAAATCAGTGGCCAGCACTGGAGTTGAGCCAGGAGTCTAAAAAGCAGAACTGGTACAACAAACTGAGTACACTTTCCCTAAGACTGCCCATACCTTGTCTCCTGCCATATCTCCCTCTGCCCATCACCAGCAAATAGCAACCTCCTATCCCTCGCCCCCATTGAATCAATCATCTCCAAAACTGAAAGTTCTCCCCAGGGTTGAAGTAAGATTCAAGCTATCTACTCTCTAACCAGCTAGCATGTCAGAAACCTTAATTCACTTCTACTCATGCATGGAGTGGAACTTAATGTAATCAATCACATCAATCAACATACTATAATTCAAAACCCTGATTTCATCCCACACTGACAACTGCAAACTGGCATCACCTGAGAAGAATATTGTTGCCTCTACTATGTCACACTCAAAGAGAAAACAGACATACCCTAAATTGGACATTTCCGGGCTGAAAAAAATAATCACCACAATCCTTCCTAAGCACCTGCCCAAAGTCCTAGTGCTTCTCAGTGCCTGGTCCTCTGGTGTCTTTACATGTAAACAGTATAAAAATCACCTCCAGCATTTGGATCAAAGAGCTGATAGTCCACGTCCTTGTGGTGCCAAGGACAAGGTGGGACGGGAGACAAGGTAGCACTTGTCATGTATTCCACAAAAGCTGTGGACTCAGGCCAGCAGCCAATTCAGTGCTTGGCAAGATTGAGGGAAATGGGAGAGGAAAATGACAAATTGGATGGATGAATAGAATCCAAGAAATTACTGGAATGTCTAAGAAAAGCTATGAGTTTTATTAAAGACAGGGAAAGCTAGCAAAGATTTGTTCAGTTACCCAGAAGCAAATGAGATTCAATGATCCCTAAATAACTGTGGGCCTTTCTCTGCTATTACATGCTATTTATTCCTTGTGTTGGAGACAAAGCACAATGCCACCATAAACTTTGATTATGCCTATCACCAACTCCATTTTTGTCTCTTTTGTTCTATGTCACTGTCAAGTTGTGTCATAGGGATTTGCACATATGTCGTCATTAAAATCAGTTGTTAGTCTTCTCTGGTTAAATTGTTATCTTCCTTCAGAAAATCACCAGGCAGTGGGAAAAATCAGCACCAATCAGGGCACTGCAGAATGAATGGGGTGTGCTTGGTTTGGGGATTCCTTTCTACCCTAGTCTGTCCCTCCTGTCACATCCCATCTATACATCTCCCAAGTTAAAATATGAAATTTTGAACAGAGAAACATTAGAATAGAAATAATTGCACATTCCAGAAGGCACGTTCTACCATGACTGAACAATTAATTATGTCCTCTAAAAAGGGCTAACTAAATCTGACTAGCTGCTGTGTAAGGTGAGTAAAACCAAACAATGACCAACAAAGGCCCAGTTTGAGGTTTCTTGTGATTTTCAGGATCTTATTTTGAGAAAAAAGTGACAATGCCATACTTGAAAACAAAAATACTGCTTCTAGCATAGTGCTAATCTGGTCCTGAATAAATACCACCACCCCTTTCTTGGTCAGATTAAATACTAGGGATATGATCTCAGTACACCTGCCTTGTTGGAAGTCTGACGATAAACTGGTTTTAAAAACAAAGAGAGATAGTGGCATGAGAAGAAACAAATGGGGAGAGCAAACACCGGCAGAGAAGTGAATTCGGGAGTGGGGGGCGCTAATGGCCATGCCAAATACTCACTGAACATGGCTCTTCTTATGTCTACAACTCAGGATAACAGATGGCACAATGTCACACATTTTGCTTGCCTTGAATCTGAGCAGGATAGAATCAATTGGGGAGGGGGGTATTTTTATTCTAATACATTAAAGGACAACACAAGGCTAGAGATAAGATGAGGAAAAATCTTGGAGCAATGAATTGGAAGAGATGAAATTTGTCTGAGCAGGATGAGGACTGCAAGCAGGGATCAGCTCCAACAACACATCAAAACATACACCACAAATGAATTCCATCACCTACTGCCATCTGACACAGGATTAAGAATGACCTCTGTACATGAAATGCTTAGAAGTTTACCTGGCCTGAAGTAACTGCCTTTTTACCTTAGAAGTGAAATAGCCTAATATGGATCTGGGTTATGGAGATACGAAGCCAGGCTTTATCATGAATGGAGCAAACAGGCCCTCTACTGCCTGTTAGGGGCATAGTCCTTAAAGCAAAAAGTTCAGAAGGAAAATATTCTTAAGGTATTCGGTGCCACTTGCACGATGTCCTTTTTTGGCCTGAAGGAAATTCCAATTGATGGAAGCTCTTCTCTTATTCTCCCATTTGCAACGATAACAGCTTTAATGCTGGAGTCACATTTCTTGGGGGTTAAATCACACACAGAGATTGCCTTGTGTACTTAAGCTCACATCTGCTGACAGCAAAAGGGCAGGAAAATTCCACTCTTCAGAGTCAGAAGGTGCTTATGAAACCCCAAATTAGAAAGGGAGGGAGGGAAAAAAGAAAAGAAAAGAAAACCGAAAACTGGGAGTGGAAGGGGAGAGATAGCAGGAGTTGCATAATGGCTCGAACAAATGAACTATCTGTGAATTACTGAAGTCTTTACTTCCATCCACACAGGTGCCAAGAAGCAGAACATTGTACATATAGTACAATGAAGTATGCATGCCATTCACATACGCATACAGTTTCAAATATTAAACCTTGCTGCAATCCTAAATATCATAGAATGGAGCAGATAATTATATAAAGAGTAACTAAGAATTCTGGGGGGATTTTTTTTTTTTAACTCACTTGTTTCTGGAAAGAGACTATCGACCTTTTGACTTCCCTGGGCCACATTGAGTAAAGATAAATTATCTTGGGCCACAAATAAAATATATAATATAATCAATCTATATAAAAACATTATTAGTTTAAGATATTGTGGGGCTGCATTACTAGCTGTCTAGGGCCGCATGTGGCCTGCAGGGCACGGGTTGAAGACACCTGCTATGGACTTCTAGATGCCTTCAGGTTCCTCATTTTAGGCTATGGCCGTCTAGAATAAAATGTGGTCATGGGTGGTATGAAACATACAGCTTTCTAAAATAATTTTTCATGAAAACAAGCATGTCTATGATGAGCAGGATTATGTGGTATGGTTTGCCATGAAGTGCTGGCTAACATTAGACTAGGAATCAAGAAACCTGGCATAACTCTCTTCTTGACCATTAAAGCTTACTGTGATCTACGTCCAGTTGAACAATTTCTTGGCCTAACCTGTCTCACAAAGTTGTTCTGAATTTAGATGAATAAATATGTGAGGAGGAAGCACTGTTAGTTAGGGACTAGAATTTGGAGGGGAACAGCTGAGGCTACTGTAGTGATACTGCTGGAGATTAAGGCACTGGGATTGTTCTAGTGGGGTTTTTTTTCAGTTTAGAGACAATGTTTGTGGTTTTTTTTAAAAAACATTCCCTAACGTTCTGTTTTTTCAGTGATTTGTTGAGGAAATTCGACTGTACAATTTCTAGAAGCCCTTCCCCCAAAACCAATTAGGAATTATCTGTGGCTCATGGAAGATAAGTAACAATTCCTTCCTAGAGTTATAAACTTTATAATAATATAACCTTTATATAATAAAAAGGAATATAATATGAATATTATATTAATATGAATATACACCTTTTGAAATCTTGAACAGAAAAAGAACAGCTGGAAGAAAAAAAATGTGCAAAAGGAAAAGGAAAAGCAAAGTAAATGCTGCTTCTGATTTCAAACTAAATACTATTACAACATGTTCTCATATTTTCTGATGACAAAAAAAGCTACAAATTGTGCAGTCAAATTTCCTCAACAAATCAATGAAAAAACGGAATGTTAGGGAATGTTTTAAAGAAACTAACACAAACTTTGTCTCTAAACTGAAAAAAATAGCAATCCCAATGCCTTAATCTCCAGCAATATCACTACAGTAGCCTCAACTGTTCCCCTCCAAATTCCAGTCCCTAATTTTCTATTGTCCAGCTTTTTTTTTCTAATAATCAAAACTACAAATTAAAACTGCATTTTTCTGCTTCATGTAAAAAGTTTATAAGGGGTTTGTTTTCAGCCATAATGTTTATACTGGTTTTTTTCTCTAATCAAAGAGGTTAATTTAGACTTCACCATTCAAACCATTTCTACATTGTGAGTAGTGCCGACCTTACCATATTTGAGTAAACGACAACTCAGAGTCTCATGATGTAAATTTTGCAATGTCCTTGTAAAAAATTAAGAAATGTTAGAGCAGTTATGAAAACAGACTAGGGTGATACCAATGTTAATGTATCTGAATGTTATATATCTAAATATAACAAGTGATATTTACAAGTTTCAGACTGAAGTTCTCTTAAGTTTTTAACAATATTTTGTTGTTATAACTCTGTTATAACAAAAGTACCAGGGATTAAGATTCATGAACATAGTAAACTCCGAAGAAACGTGAATAGGACTGCATTGTCAGCACATCAGTAAATTTTGTGAAGAAGATACTTTGATCTCAAAACTGAAGAAGCTTCTTGGATGATAAGCAAAACATATTCAAGGGAAAAAAATAACCAAAAAAATTCCGTTGCCTTTTGAAAAGCACCTTTGGGACATATTCTGATCTGCTTTTATGCTTGTCAACCATTCTCCAACAGTACCAGTTGTGTGTGTGTGTCTTTTCATATAGCTACAGGAAACTCATACTTAATGTATTTACATACTCAGCCCTCATCTCTCCACAGTCCTCTTTGCCAAAGATGCAATAAGCTATGAATACTTACCAGGCATGGAGATCCTATGGCCGATCCAGCCATGTGTTCTTGACTCCTGCTGTCATCTCCAGCTAGCTGTAGTAACTCCTTTGCCACTGTCTCCAGCTAAAGCAACTCCAACAACTCCTCACACTTCCTGTCTTCACCACTATTTCAGAAAGTCAGAGCAAAGACATAATTGCAAATTCTCACTCTTCAGCTTTGTTAGATTTTCCCCCCTCTCAGATAAAGCTGTCTTCTTTCAGCTTCTATCAATGTTCTTCACTTTTCTTTGCTGTCTTTCAGGCTAAGCTACTCAAATGATCAGGAAGCTAGTGAAGTAAAAGGGCGGTGTAAAGGGAGGAGAGAGGGAAGGAATGAATATGTATGAGGTTTGCCTCTTACCCTCCTTCCCCTATCGGGGGTTAATCTCTCATTCTTCTGTAAAAAGGCTTCAGGGACACCACCCTCCACAGGGTGAGGCTTTGGCCTAACTCCATAGCCTGTTCTTCATTAAACTGTTTATGAGAGCTATAAAGATATACACATTGTATCCTAGGTATTCAGATTGCTTGCCAGGTGCTGTTTTCACCCTAGCTTTTGTACTATTGAACTAGTAGCAGCCCAATTAGCTTCCCAGGCAAGGGAGGCGTCTGTAATTAAGAGTACCCACCTGATGAATACAAGTTTAGAAAAAAATGAGAGGGCAGGTGCTCAACAATTCTGAAAAAGTTACAACTGCCTAGTGGAAACATCAACAAGAGTCTGAAGATTCTCAGAAGTCTTGCTCAAACAGAGGAATTAAGCTTACAGCAATGATTCCTGAGCCCTGGTTTTCGGAGGGACTTCCATTAAGAAAGAAACACCATGCCATAATTCAGAGAGGTCCAAATGTTTTATCTTTAGGAATCAATGATTTATATCAAAAGACCAAAATCACTTCCTCTCCATCCATGGCAAAATTGTTCTTCTACTTCTCCTCCATACCTGTGATAGGGACTGAAACTTGGCACTTATGTGAGAATTGGAAATAACTGGTTGAAAGAGGAACCATCAGGTAAAGCTAAATTCCCATCTTCTAAAACAGGGGTCTTCAAACTTGACAGCACTCTCAGAATTCCTCCTCCAGTCATGTTTGCTCGGGAATCCTGGGAGTTAAAGTTCACAAGTCTTAAACTTGCCAAGTTTGAAGACCTTTGTTCTAGGAGAATTTGGAGGGTTTTTTTTTCTTGCTAATCTCCCAACCAGATTGTGGCTTCCAAAATTGTCTCTCAGTTAAGATTTCAAGATATAAAATGAAGGAAGAACTATAATTCTGTCTTTGCCACTGTGGCATGATGTTGTTATAATTCTTCAGGGGTTGGAGCTACCTGGATTTCTATTTTTATATACCTTTGTACTGATTTGCATTCAACACATATTCCAGGTATGATTCCAGGTATGATTTCTGTGTACATCTGCGTTGTGTTTGGAGGTCTCTTATACTGACTGAAAGCATTGTTACCTGCTTTGCTTACCTAATCTGGGATGAAGCATACACACATATCCAGGGCATTCGTAACCCAGATCATTTAACAGAACATCTAACAAAAAGTTGGAAGCTAGATATCAGAAAAAATGTGACCATGGATATATTGCAAGCATTTGAAATCACCCCTCGATCAAAAGCCCAGGGCAATCTGGAATTTCAATGGGCTCACTCTGCCAATTAAAAGGGAGGAAGTTTAGAACAATTATCAACTGCTCTATAAATTGTCTTATAGGAAAGATGATAAAAGTTTCTTGCTTGTTTTTAAATATTCGTTGTCTCTTTATGTACACTTTCCATTATTTGTTCATTTCTTCAATCTTCAACTTGACATGGCATCCAGCTCGCAATAGCAATTCTAGGCAGCTTACAACATTTTAAAATAATACAAAATATATGTTAGTTTAGCAAGGTAGTCCAGACAAGACATACAACCATGTTTACTAGCTCTATATAAAAGTTACATTAACAGACTCTTGCAAGAAAATATTTCTCTCCTTCTTTCCTTCTATTGTCTAGAAAAACTTCTGAAAGAATCTCTTCTGAAACACTTCCCAGGATGTCCCTGTTCTTTTACATGCCAGTTGTCCCTCTTGTCCTCTAAGGTCATTTATACCACAACATAATATCGAACACAGTGATATAAAGCAGTGGCCCCCAACCTTTTTTGTACCACAGCCCAGTACCGGCATCACAAAATGATCCACAGACCAGTACCGGCATCAGCACGCATGACCAAGGCAAGGCGAGCCGAGCGACCGGCCAGCCAGCCGTCCCCCGCTTCTCCCCGCCATCTTCAACTCCTCCTTTGTACCTTCTCGTGGTCGATGGGCTTTTTGGGCTCTTTCTTAATCCCCTCCTGAGTAACACGAGACTCCACCGCCATCAGGACGGCTCTTCGTTCGAAGCCGCCCCCCCTTCAACAAAACTAAGGCGCAAGGATTCCTTCAGCACCCAAACGCCAAACGACGACCGACAAGCTCACCCGGAAGCACTTTCTCAAGTGCCATCGAAACAAGATGGCAGTGCCCAAGCAAACTAGGCGGCCCAGTACAAAATGGTCCACGGACCGGTACTGGTCTGGGGCCCGATGGTTGGGGACCACTGATATGAAGTATATATAACAATGGAGATATTGGTTGTGAGCTGTTGTTATTCTGAAAAGTAAGATTCTAATTAATTAATACAGTATTTTAAGATAGTTGCCTTGGATTGGAGAGGTGGTAAATGATAGCAAAAGTCACAGGACTGAGCTGGGAGTGTTCTACTTGGCTTGACCCTGTTCTTCCTAACCTAAACTCTGCCCTCAAGTGGAGGCTACAGTTCTATTGCCACTTAGAGTCAGCTACTAGTCCTGTAATGAAACATGGAGGAAATAACTTGGTTGTGGTTGTCAATTAAGCAGAAACCTTGCTCAAACTCTGTGGCATGTGAATAATACCTGGTTGACCAATAATCTAGTGAATTAGTTGAAATGAGGTTTCAAGGACAGGTAGGACACTTTGACACATCACTCATCCCTTCCAAAGTAGTTGGAAGCAATTTGCCAATTACCCTGCTGAATTCAGAATACTGATGACACCAAGTGCCAAGCACTAAATGTACAATAAAAGCTTAGCTGGAAAAAGTTATTCATTCAGTATCCATGCTACTGCTGGCCCAGGAGCAACAATACACCCTTCACCTCTACACAAAAAGGAAGTGGAATAAATCACTAGGTCCCAGACAGGGTCCCAGAGATGTATTTATCTGGTGCAGTGTGTCAAATTCTCAAATGTTTGAGCAGTCAGCTCTTATGTACTACAAAAGCTATATTGCTAAAGAACTTTATGTGATACAAAATCACTCAAATGAATAATATGGTTTTTGGGGAAGAATAGGATTAGAAGCAGACACTCAAAAATAAAAATATTTTTGCAAAGTATTATAAAAAAGATGTTGAGACGCTAGAAAAAGTACAGAGAAGGGCAACCAGGATGATTAGGGGACCGGAGACTAAAACATATGAAGAACGGTTACAGGAACTGGGCATGGAGTCTAGTGAAGAGAAGGACCAGGAGAGACATGATAGCAGTCTTCCAATATTTGAGGGGCTGCCACAGGGAGGAAGGGGTCAACCTATTTTCTAAAACACCAGAAGGCCAGACAAGGAATAATGGATGGAAACTGAACAAGGAGAGATTTAACCTGGAAATAAGGAGAAACTTTCTGACAGTGAGAACAATCAACCAACAGAACAGCTTGCCCTCGGAAGTTGTGGGAGCGCCATCACTTGAGACTTTCAAGAAGAGATTGGACTGCCATCTGTCAGAAATGGTGTAGGGTCTCCTGCTTGGACTAGATGACCTACAAGATCCCTTCCAACTCTGATTATCTGTTAAGAATCTGTTAAGAATAAAGAATCCCAATATAGTACTTATACAGTTGAGGGAAACATGTCTTCAGGATTTTCAGCTTTTTCTCTGAAGTCTTCATATATTGCTAATAAGTTCTCTTTTATCAAGCAAAATCTTACCTCAGTCTCCTCTTTGATCATCAATCCAAACTCTTCATAGATGTCCCATCTCCTCCCTTATGACCTTTCCTAATAGACTTTGTAGCACTTTACTGGTTCCTCCTAAAAAGTTTGTGGATATTTTCTCAGCATTTTTTTTTCAGTTGTCCACAAAATCACTTCAGCAGCAGGCATGTTGTTACATCAGAGGTGGCAGGTATTCAGCAGGTTCTGACCAGTTCTGGAGAACCAGTAGCAGACATTTTGAGTAATTCGGAGAACCGGTAAATACCACCTCTGACTGAGATTTTACAGTATCCTTCCCCTGCCACACTCACCAAACCATGCCCAAAGAACCAGTAGTAAAAAGAAAATTGAATCCCACCACTGTGTTACACGCTCTTTTTGTTTTGTTCAAAATTTCTCCTCAGTTGATAAAGTTCTTTTTCTACCTGAAGTTTTAACACCAGTATCATTGTTCGATGCCTTACTTTAAATTACTTTACTATTTTAGGAGGCAAAAAGCACACTTAAGTAGTAATAACACCTGGGCTATCTTCAGGAAGCTAATTTTAGAAAAGTCAGGATGATGACTACAATCATGCATTGTGAGACAAGATTTTGATCTTGTCTCAAAATGCAGCTTAAAAGAGGGACAGGGCTTTGATCATAGGTTTGTGGTCACTGTCTTTTTTTTTTACCTTGCCTATGGACATCCTTGACTAACATCAAAAAATGAGAAGAGAGGCACCATAGATGCTAACAAAGTAGCATACATGTAACAAACTGTTGAGTGAGCAGTAAACAAAGCAGCAATCTGTTAATGTCCACTTAAGTAATACTTGCAGCATTCATCAGCTATGTCTCATTATTGCAAAATTGAGTGGCAGGAAAATCATGGATAAGCGAACATGCCTCCTGCTTTACAGAGATTGTCCCCTGATTTATTAATTGTGCATAGGAAAATTCATGTTGTATAAAAACTTGTTGTATGAGAACTGACTGGAATAGGATGAAGCTGTCAGGCCATTGCCATAATTCCTGTTGTATTAAAAAGCTCAGGGAGATGGCAGAACTTTACATCAGCAAAATAATGAAGTGGGTAATTATAGACTACTGTGGACTCAAAATAAATTGCATAGTTTTTAAGCTACTGGAATTTCCATATTGCCGTCATTTCTAATCCCCTGGAGTAATCAAAAATTCCTTCACTCCTCACTCCACCCAAAGGAAGAAAAAGGTGGAAAAAAGAAGGAAACACAGACAGCACATTGCTCCTCCCATTGGAAACCAAGGGGAAAACTGACAGGACACTAGTCGGTTTCACTTGTGAACTTCTCCTTAAAGCACCTGCAAATGGAATACCTGGGAAGGCTGAAGGTGAGGACCCAACAGAACAGGGGAGGCTAAAGTTTCTTCCCGTGAGGAAGCAGATGCCCCCACACACTTGCAAATGGGTTGACTGGTTGCAGTTTGGGTTCACTGAAGCTCAGTTGGCAATAAAATCAACTGAAGTCACAGAAACACAAGGGTCCAGAATTGCTTCCTTACCTGAACTTAACCTCGGCACAGACAAGTCCCGGCAGTATCTATTCTGTGCTATATACACAATGACATCACCTTCACAATGACATCAACTTATCCCCAGCCCATGTGGGTGAAAGAGTTAAGTCATCCTTAGTTGTGCAGTATCAAAGTCTTTCCTCTTTCTACTGACATTGTCTATCAACAGTCCCAAACTCTGTTAGGCCTTTTTCCCACTTGATAGAAAGTTAGATGACTAAGCAGAATAGGAACAGAGGCAATAAAGGCAGGGTATAGCCTGGCAACAGAGATAGCCAATTTCATGCCAGCATAGCTTTCTGTTGACTCAAGGATGGGTGGAGAGCCTCCAGTTCCACAGTGGAGGAAGGCTTCTTGGGTGGAAGTGCTTGTAGACCTGGAAGGCCTACCACTCTGAGGTCCTATTCTTTTGTGCACTTTGAAAGATCAAAAATATCCTTTTTATTGTTATATTTTATTTGTTCTTTTATTGTTATTTTTGTTGGATGATAGACATCTGTTTATCCCCAGCATGTTTAAGCTCATTAACTGATAATTGATCAACTTCTTCTGCTGGAAGTTGATTCCAAGCTTCCATTACTCTTTTTTGTGTGGTAATATATTCTAACATTATTTTTGAACTTCCCTCCTGTCAGTTCAAAGATATGCCCCCTTATTCTTGATTTTTTGCTTAATACTGAAAAAAAATGCCTTCTAGAACCTTATTCATACTCTTGATCTAGTTAGAAATGAGAATCTTCGCAACACTTCCCAAAAATGTTTTGCCTTTTCCTTAAAATTCTGCCAATGCTTTGCCTAAATCTTAAGAATCATAAAAATCACTTTATATAAAATCCCGTGCCAATTTTCTTGAGATGTCTCCTGCAAGTCAAAGGTGTTTCTGTTGAACGTACAGATCTATGTGATGTGAGAAGATAAGTGGTTTTAGTGGTTCCCAAAATTCTTTCTGGATATTAACTAGAGACAGAGAAAGTTACTTCAGGATATGGAAAGAAGACTCATCTTCCAACCTGGATGCTCATTCACAGGGAACACTGGTAAAAACAGAGTAGTCTGATAACCTAATTTTAAAACCTCAAAAACTGCTATTTTCTTTTGTGATTAATCCCATTATTTTAGCCTTTTGTACAAGGTGTTGCTCATTAAGTCTATCGACCCACTAAATTTCTCTTCCTTCTTTTTTCCCCTCTCTTTCTTCTCTTTTCTCTTTCATGGATTTTTTGATTGCCAATTTCCTTATTTGTTATCTTTGTGTGTGTAAGTAACAGGAATTATATGAAATAATTTATTGGACTGAGGTAATAGGGAACAATTGCTGATAACAGATAAGAATAGCAGCGCAAATATTATATCTCCTAGAGTAAATTCAAGCAAAGGGTCCCCATTACCCTGGCAAAAACTAAAGAAAAGCTAATTGAACTCTCATGGCTATGAGCCTTGGCTAATAATGAGTTCTACTGGATCAATCTGAATGCCTTCCACCTGAACAAAGTCATACATATTTTTTTTCTGTCTCAAACCATAATATTTCCTGTCATGGAAAACTCTGGAAATAACTACTTGATGACTTCCTAATTTAGTACTCAGACTCATTTTGTTATCTAGAACAAGAAGATTAGTGAGACAAGAGTTACCACCAATGGAAAACAAGGGCAACACAGCTTTGTTGTTGCAATAGAGATATCACTTTTTTTGTTTTGGTTACACCAAGGATGAACCAGTATCTGTATTCATCTGAATACAGATGATGGCCTGAGGACACAGGGAGGCAGAAATTATTCTTGGGAGGTATGAAGGACATGTGCCCTTGATGTAGTATAGTGGCTGATATAAACAGGGAAATCTAGGGTTCCGTTTTTAACTCTGGCCCTGAGGACGGAGTGGTCTTCAGAAAGCTGCAATTTTCTCAGTTTCAGCATTGCTAATATAGGGATAACAGTACAGCTCTTATCTTATATGGCTGCTGATATAAGTATATGAAGCAAATGATAATGCTAAACATTTTACTGGTCCTGCTAAGCTAGTCTTCAAAATCAAGTTGTGGATATAATCATTTGTTTTGGAGGAATGGAGGGCTAGTTTCATGGGAATCCATTCCAGAATGGGATGGTTCTGGTTTTGCTTTGTAGTGAGGAACCACTTAATCTTCAAGATCTTGTGAGATGATATCATCCAAAAGACTACCAGCTGCAACAACAGTCCTAGATAAAAGGGGGAAGGGGAATTACACTGTGCTGTTCATGTTTGCTTTTAAAAATTTAAATGGTTTTAATAGTTCCCTAAATTTCATGTATTTGGCTGGAAAAATCAAAAGTACAATAAATAAAGAAAACAATTTGTACAGAAGTGCCACTTCCACTAAAGACCTTGCTACTTCCTTAAACCTTGTGCTAGGCAAGATGAAGGCCCTCATTGGCTGTGTTTTATATATGTTGTTCTATGTTGCCCATCTGGGTCAGCATTGATTGTGTCATTTTTATTTTGTTTTGGAGTTAGATTGCACCAAAATCAAATAGACAAAGTATATCTAGTGTATGTGACTTTAACTTTGTATCTGATTTGGCCATCCATAAGTTCGTCAGATCTTAGGCCGCTACTTCCTTGCCTGTCCTAAATCCATAGAGGAATGTTCTTTATCAGTGTTCTAGGCCAGTAATGGAGATCTCATGTCTGCATGCTCAGTAACCAACCCTAAGGCTCCTCATTCTTCCTTTGAGGTTCAAACTTACCACAAATGGAAAATACGAAATAGCTCAGGGTTTGTAACTAACTGGAAAACAGATAGTGCACTGTAATGTACATAGGAATGACCTTGAGAGATAGGGCAAGAAGATAAGAGGTAGCATAGCCCACAGCTGCACAGTGAGCAGAGCAAGAGGCTCAGGAGGGACACTCCCTAAATTGAGTCTGTAAAGGGGGTGGTGGAAGAACTGAAATTTCAAATTTACAAGATTCTGCTAATGTAGCTTAATTAGCTGATAAATTAGCTGGTATTATATGTATTTCTTATCTGGTCTGCCTGTAAGGTTGGCAGCCTTAATCTGCCTGAATCTAAAAAAGCTTTTAGTTAAAAGGATTTTAATTTTTCCCTAAATGGGAGAATATTTCAGTCAAAGACCCCAATCTACAGCCTGAATTTGAAGAAACATCTTAATTTTAGATTTTTCTGTCTTTGTTCTCTGGCCTGAAAAATCTTTCAGGACCAGCTCCTTGCTAAAACTATGGTCACAAGCCACGGTCATCCCCATCTTCAAAAAGGAAGACCCCAGCCTAGTTGAAAATTACAGACCAATCTCTTTATGCTGCGTCACCTGTAAACTCATGAAATCAATTATTAGCCAATCCTCCACTTAGAAACAAACAACCTACTCTCTAATAAATAATTTGGTTTCAGGAAAAAACTATCATGTAATCTGCAACTCTTACAAAAACATATGGACTACACAACTTGATCAGGGCAAAGCAACAGACGCAATCTATATAGACTTCTGTAAAGCCTTTGATTCAGTGGTACACGACAAACTACTCCTAAAACTAAAATCTTACGGTATCTCTGGACACCTGCATAACTGGATAGAAGCATTCCTGTCAAACCGACAACAAATGGTCAAAATTGGGAGCGTCCTATCAAATTCTGTACCTGTCAACAGTGGTGTACCCCAAGGCAGGGTTCTAGGACCAATTCTTTGCATACTCTACATAAATGACCTCTGTGATCTGTGTTCTCTTCGCGGATGATGTAAAGCTGTTCAACACCACAAGACAATACTGCTACCCTTCAAAAAGACCTTCACTATATATCAGAATGGTCAAACAAATGGCAACTTCAAATCTCAACAAATAAATGCTCTGTCCTACATATTGGCAAAAAAAAAAATCAGAAAATAAAATACAGGCTGAATAGTCAAGACCTTGTTGATGATCCAAACTCTGTCAAGGATCTTGGAGTACTCATCTCAAATGACCTAAGTGCTAGAGCTCACTGTATCTACATAGCCAAAAAGAGGTTAAGAGTTGTTAACCTAATCTTACGTAGCTTTTTCTCTGGTAATATTACACTAATTACTAGAGCATACAAAACATTTGTTAGACCAATACTCGAATACAGCTCATCAGTCTAAAACCCACATTACGTATCTGATATTAACACAGTTGAGAAAGTCCAGAAATATTTCAAAAGAATAGTTCTCCACTCCTCTACTCGTTGCAGAATACCTTATGCCACCAGACTCGAAATTCTAGACCTAGAAAACCTAGAACTACGCCGCCTTCTGTCCGATCTAAGTATAGTATATAAAATCATACATTGCAATGTCCTACCAGTCAATGAATACTTCAGCTTCAACCATAACAACACTAGAGCAAACAATAGATACAAACTCAAGCTTAATCGCACCAAACTTGATTGCAGGAAATACTTTAGCAACAGAGTGGTCAATGTCTGGAATACTCTACCTGACTCTGTGGTTTCTTTCCCAAACCCCAAAAACTTTAATCTTAGACTGTCTATTATTGACCTCACCCCTTTCCTAAGAGGTCTGTAAGGGGCGTGCATAAGCGCACCAACGTGCCTACCTTCCCTGTCCTATTGTTTCTTTTATATATTTTTTATTTTTCTTATATGTATCCATGTATTCATAACTACACTGCTCAAAAAAATGAAGGGAATACAAAAATAAGACATCCTAGATCTGAATGAATGAAATATTCTTATTAAATACTTTGTTCATTACATAGTTGAATGTGCTGACAACAAAATCACACAAAAATTATCAATGGAAATCAAATTTAGCAGCCCATGGAGGTCTGGATTTGGAGTTACACTCAAAATTAAAGTGGAAAAAAACACTACAGGCTGATCCAACTTTGATGTAATGTCCTTAAAACAAGTCAAAATGAGGCTCAGTAGTGTGTGTGGCCTCCACGTGCCTCTATGACCTCCCTACAATGCCTGGGCATGCTCCTGATGAAGTGGCAGATGGTCTCCTGAGGGATCTCCTCCCACACCTGGACTAAAGCATCCCCCAACTCCTGGACAGTCTGTGGTGCAACTTGGCGTTGGTGGATGGAGCGAGACATGATGTCCCAGGTGTGCTCAATTGGATTCAGGTCTGGGGAACGGGTGGGCCAGTCCATAGCATCAATGCCTTTGTCTTGCAGGAACTGCTGACATACTTCAGCCACATGAGGTCTAGCATTGTCTTGCATTAGGAGGAACCCAGGGCCAACCACACCAGCATATGGTCTCACAAGGGGTCTGAGGATCTCATCTCGGTACCTAAAAGGCAGTCAGGCTACCTCTGGTGAGCACATGGAGGGCTGTGCGGCCCCCTAAAGAAATGCCACCCCACACCATTACTGACCCACTGCCAAACTGGTCATGCTGGAGGATGTTGCAGGCAGCAGAACGTTCTCCACAGTGTCTCTAGACCCTGTCACATGTGCTCAGTGTGAACCTGCTTTCATCTGTAAAGAGCACAGGGGCCAGTGGCAAATTTACCAATCTTGGTGTTCTCTGGCAAATGCCAAATGTACTGCACAGTGTTGGGCTGTAAGCACAACCCCCACCTGTGGATGTCAGGCCCTCATACCACCCTCATGGAGTCTGTTTCTGACCGTTTGAGAAGCTACATGCACATTTGTGGCCTGCTAGAGGTCATTTTGCAGGGCTCTGGCAGTGCTCCTCCTGTCCCTCCTTGCACAAACACAGAGGTAGCGGTCCTGATGCTGGGTTGTTGCCCTCCTACGGCCTCTTCCACATCTCCTGATGGACTGACCTGTCTCCTGGTAGCGCCTCCATGCTCTGGACACTACGCTGACAGACACAGCAAACCTTGCCACAGCTCGCATTGATGTGCCATCCTGGATGAGCTGCACTACCTACTTGTGTGGGTTGTAGACTCCGTCTCATGCTACCACTAGAGTAAAAGCACCGCCAGCATTCAAAAGTGACCAAACCATCAGCCAGAAAGCATAGGAACTGAGAAGTGGTATGTGGTCACCACCTGCAGAACCACTCTTTATTGGGGATGTCTTGCTAACTGCCTATGCTTTCCACCTGTTGTCTATTCCATTTGCACAACAGCATGTGAAATTGATTGTCAGACAGAAGTGTGATTGACTTGGAGTTACATTGTGTTGTTTAAGTGTTCCCTTTATTTTTCTGAGCAGTGTATGTTTTACTTATACCTATTATCTTGTAAGCATTTGACAAATAAAAAAATAAAACATTCTTGCTTTTCAGTTTCCTTGTAATGCTTACATGATATGCTGAATCATGCTTACAGGAATGGATTTGATTTTTCTGCTGTTCTAAACAGGGATAGGTTTTATTGTCTTGAAAGTAGTTTTAGAGTGTCATTGCTTCACCTTTTCATACTCATAATATTTTGTCTGAAGCAGGTTACGTATGTCTGTATAGAACACAAAGGATTGCTGACCGTATGTTGGATCTGTGGCCTCATCAGCCCCAATAAATTTGGAGGATGGTAGATGGAGGAAACCATTCTCTGTCATTAACAAGAGAAATTCATTTTGAATTACTTTCAGTTCTCTGAAGGCTACTGTTGCTCTTCAATTTTGTGTAAAGGGACCTTCCACAGAAATGAGATTGTGTAATTAGTGCCTATTCATGCTTATTTGCTGTGCTCAATTAATACCTTTTACATTTTTTATTCAGTCATATACCCCAAATAAATTTTAAATGTTATTCAGTGAACCTTAATTGCAGCTATATAGTATTTGCATTTTATTTGATATTCCAAGTTTGTATTATACATTGATAACTTTAATCACTTTTTGCCATAGATATGTAGCTTAAGCAAGCCTTTTAGCAAATTCTGATTTAATATCATATTTTACCCAAGAAATTTTGTGTATATGTACTTTTCTGACTTTGTTAAATTAGTTTTGGATGTTTGACTATCAATTCTCTTGTGCTGGTTAATTACTGCAATAAAGTAATTTATATTTACTCAAATAAAAACTGATAAGCTTTGGCTTCTACATTGGATCACCTGTTTACTCATACTCCACACTGTTGATTAATCATACCTATGGTTAATTGAAAAGGCTAGCTACTTAAACCTGGAATGCTGAAATCAATAGACTCCAAAGCCACCCTAGATTTTGCACAGCCTAGTAAATACCTTATTCTCAAAGAGATACAGGGGTGGGATTCTACCAGTTCGCACCTATTCGCTAGAACCGGTTGTTAACATTCTAAGCAGTTCAGAGAACTGGTTGTTAGAAGAAATTACTGGCCTAATCCTATAAGGAAGGCAGGAAGGAAACATTCTGGTGTTGCTTATAGAAACTGCCTCTCCATTAATCCTTATTACATTCTTGGCAGGACTAGACTTCCTGTCTCAGTATTTTTTCCATCCTTTGCTGGTACTTTGCTTGTGCGGAGTGATCATTCAAAATTACAATGGCACTGAAAAAAAGTGACTTATGACCATTTTTCACACTTACAACTGTTGCAGCATCCCCATAGTCATGAAAGGCCAGGCGAAGAGATGCGTGCCTTGATGTGAGTGATATTGAGTTGGCCACACCCAGCCAATAACATGACCACCAAACTACATCCACCCAGTCACATGACCACCAAGCCATGCTAACAACTAAGTCACGCCCACAGAACCGGTTATTAAAAATTTTGAATCTCACCCCTGAAGAGATAGGTCAGGTGGTGTATTTTGGGAGGAGAGTATAGGATAAAAAGAGTTACTGCAAAAGGTACCTAGTTTATTTCTTCAAAATGTGTGAATAGAAGTACTAAATTTCTGATCACCCTCACTCAAATCACAAAATGTTAGCAGTTTGAAGTTTTTACACTCACATTTTAAGCAATTATTTGACATGTCCTAATGTTAAGATGATAGAAGAACGAATGAAGTTCCAGTCTTGTGTCAGATCTGCATTTCTGCTTGTTCCATCAATGATATGAGCCAACCATCACTTTCTAAAGAAACTAGGAGATGCTGTCCTCCAATTATTCCCAGCCCATCACAAATGCAACCCTGATTGTGTTTTGAAGCTCCACTTCAAAATGGCTGTTTCACATTCTAAGCTATCTTTAGCACTGACTGGGGGAAGCTGAACTTGCTTAATGACTGTGGTGATTCATTTAATGACTGTGGCAAAAAAGGGTCACACAAGGTTCACAACTGATTTTATGGAAAGACAGTTTGGTCTCATTTGGGGTCATAAATCAAGGATTTTGACCTTATATATATATATATATATATATATATATATATATATATATATATATATATATATATATATATATATATTTAATTCTTAATGGTTTTTACAGTTGTTTTTAATTATTTTGTTTTTACTGAATGCCACCCAGAGATACATATATAAGGATTAGTGGCTACGTCAATTTGATAAATAAATAAAAAACCTGAAAACTGACTACCCTAATGTTTTGCACATTTTCTCTATAATGAAATTGGAAAGTTCCTGTTTCACCATGCCCAACTCCATCACAAGGGAAGTATTGTGTGTCCTTGCTTCAGACTTCATCAAGAAAACATGCAAAGAGGATGGCTGAGTCATTCTTACTTCCTTTCTTCCTTCTTCATTTTTCTTGTAATTTTGAGGTAATTTTCCTTGTTGAGAATAGTCTTATAATTCTAAGAAAAAGCAATATACCTTCAGGACTTCAGTTACTTTTACATGAGTACCAGGTACAGGATATAAATGCAACATTGTTAAATGCTCAGGGAAAAGGGCATCTTGTAAAGTGATATATGATTATACAAACAGGCTGTTCCTCATACATTTACAATAGCACACAGTTTTTTGTTAATTAATGTACAGCTTTCCCAGAAAGCTGAATCTGTGTTAAAGTTCTACTGCCATTTTATTGTGTTTAACAGTGCATTACATTCAGGGGTGAGATTCAACCGGTGTTACTACTGGTTCGGTGAGAGTGCGTTTTGCTGCATCCGCGTGTACAACATTTGCAAAAAAAATCACCTGTGCCGCCCAGACAGCTGATAAGCGCTGCGCGCAGGAGTGCAGTGTTTGAAAATCCTCTTCTTTCCTGCTTTTTCAACCTCAGCTATGCCATGCAAAGCAGCTGAGGTTGAAAAAGAAGGAAATAAAGGACAGCCAGTGGGCGGGCGGTCCAAACAGACAACCAAAAGGTCATCGCAACGAACTGATTTGATGACTGCTGCTCTTCAGAGCTACTGTTTCTATAGAACCGGGCCAAACCGGTAGCATTCCACCCCTGATTACATTGAGGATCATATCCTCAATATAGAACTGTACCTCTAAGACAGAGGTGGGGAACGATTGGCCCTTTATGATTTGTGGACTTCAACTCCCAGAATTCCTTAACTTGGCTCAAAAATTCTGGGAGTTGATGTCATAAAAGGGCCATTGTTCCCCACCTCTGCTCTAAGATATATATGCCTGTGTGAATCACATTGGCCTTAATCTAGTCCTCACCACATAATTTAATCAGTTTCTGTCAGTTCACATGCCTGGATAAAAGGTGCTGCTCCACCTTCAGTCAGATCCCATCACAAAGTGTATAAAATGAATGTCACTTACAGCCTCTTTTCAGGATAATTAGTAAGGTGTCTTGTTCTGGGCCTAGCTCCAGATTTTAATGTCCACCACAAAGTATGATCACACTTCTTTCTGATCACTGCCCAGCACTTGCCACCATGAATTTTCTTCCAATTTTGTCTTCTGAGTTAAGAAGTTTCTTCTACTTCCACTCACTTTTTTAAAACCCAATTGTTAAAATATGTGGCCTCATTGTTTCTTCCGACCAACTTTTCCTTCTTTTATTATTACCTCCCCTCTCCTCAGCCATGCTTCCCCTCTGACATGAGAATGGACCTCACCCAAAGAGGTCTGTCCAAAATTAAACAAGAAAGAACAATACAGTCAATTTCAGTCTCTTTTGTAAATGCAGTCTGTCCATTTTCACTTGGAGCCACAGATAAAGTTTTTTGACACCCTAGAAATAAAAGTAGAAAGAGAAGAGTGGTACACTAGATAATACAAAGTTGAAATGGTGGAAAAGGAAAGTAATTTTAAGGGGTGAGAGAGTAGCTGGTTTCCTTCTGGTTAACCCCAGTCAATGTTCCAGATAACCATGGTTAGGATATTCCCCCCACTTTTTGCCATAAATGGGCAGAATGGGTGATGCTTTAAAGTTTAAACCAAAAATAGAGGATTTGCTTAAGAGTACATGCCTTCCAAGAAGCACAATCTGACTCCATATTATAACTTTTAAATTATTTCTGTTTACTTGAATGAATATATTTGTTCCCCTGTTGGTGTACTGTGCTTCTTGATTTGATGCCAGACTTAAACATATTAGGATGATCTGTGCTGCAAAAATCCAGACAACCACAAAGTGGTGGAAAAAAGAGGGCAGTAAGTACTTTGCTGCCATCTGGTGGTCATCAAACATTTTGCAGTGCTGATCTGATACAGTAGTTTTATTAGTTCCAGAATTTTCTCATTCTGAGGAATGCAAGTAGCTTCCAGAAGACACCTTTTACTGGACATCTGCTGTATTCCTTCATGCAATTTTCTATTGGATCCAGATGATCGTGTCTTCAGCTTCTAATTATTACATATTTTCTCACTGTTTGTAGAGAAAAATATCAGTTAACAAGAGAACAATTTATGCAATGACTTTTATTATTGATTGATTGGACCTATATCCTACAGCAATCAAGTAACAAGCATACAATCCAGTAATAATAAAAAATTCCATGGTAAAAACCAGCATGGATGACAATAAAATAAAATAAATAAAAATAATTAAAATGCAATATATCAAGAGTAGACCATGCCAGAGATCATCCCAACGATGGTGTTGTTTCAGAAAAACAGTGTCATCTTGCCTTGACTTCCTTCACCTCCCAGAAGTGTGAGATCACTAGCAGCCCTCCAAGATTTAATGAGTTGGACTGATTCTGGTTGAAGCACACAGCTCCGCAGATGCCTGAATTTCAAATTCCATTTTTTTGGTTAACACCAGAACCTTAAATTGTATGCAGATCTGTAACAGTGCACAGTCAGGAAAATGTTATTTGCTCCCATTGCTAAAAGCTAGCAAGTACATAGGTCACTACATTCTGGACCAGTTGCAGTTTCTGGGTGGTAAGACTGGGCGGTGATGACAACTTGAATTACTCTAGCTAGCTTCTCCTGCACCTGGTGCATTAGCTATGGAAAATGCCTCATTAGATATGCCTATTTTAGCAAGAGCTATGAATCTACAAGGACCCGCCAGTTGTAAATTTGCTCTTTAATGGATAATGCCTGCCCATCCAGAAGCAACACTGATGTTGACAGAGGATCCAGGTATAAATATAGTAACTTGGGTTTACTTGGGTTCAGTTTCAGTCTTCAGTTTTTTCTCCCATCCAGGCTTTTACAACAGTTGAATTAATAATATTCAATGGTATTATAGACCCCCTGACTGAAACCACCACTAAGGAAGGAATAGAATCATTTTAAAACAGGGCTTCCCATCCACATACCTCATAAGTGGACAATAAGATACCATGATCAATGATACTGAAGGCCACTGAAAGGTCCAAAAGGACAAGGAAGGGTACATTATTGACGCCTAAATCCTGAGACAGGTCATCAAAAAAAAAAAAGGCAACATTTTCTGTCTCTGTCTCAGCCTGAAACCTGACTGCAAATGAGACTGACTGATAATCCATTTCAACTAGGATGCTGTGAAACTGGTATGCCACTACTGTAGTGCCAAGAGTGTCTCAAAGAAAGTTGGAAACAGAAAGATGTCCAACTCCCCTAAATTGCCTCTTTGGAAGGGGGCACACCACAATTCCTTCAAGGCTGTTAAAAACTTCCCCTCCTATAAAATGAATCTTATTGTCTCTCAGAGGCAGGTGGTCACCACCTGCTCCTTGCATTATCCAGGATGGTCCAGGGTCTAAAAAGGAGATGGTAAATGACAGCAGACTATCTGCTTCCACCAAGGTCACAGAACCAAAGAAATCCCAGGTAATTTCACAAGCTTACCTGTCATTTTGGCCACGTGAAGAATCATGGCTTCAGCAAATCTGAGTGATTTTACAGCAAAGTGCTGGACAAAGTGGTCAGATAGCAGTTCTTAATGTTTTTCACAGTAGGGAGTTGGTCACTCTAAATAAGGCTGTTGGGTGCCCATTGGTACAGTAAAGAAGATATACACCATCCCATGCTGCCACATTGTAGACTTGAATATAGACACATACCATGCTCCATCTACTCCACTTGTCTTCCTCCAACTCTCCAAGTGTCATTTCAAATGTTTCATTTTCAATACAGTTTTAGAAAACCATGGTATCAACTGTACTTGGATGCTAGGAAGACACCATTTGGAGACAATGTTGTCCAGAGCCTGGCACAATTTCTGCAGGTAGTTGCACACTAGATAGTGGAACTTCTTGTCCAAGAGTTGGGAAATTTCTGAAATGGGCACTGGATACAATTCGGATTCATTAGAAATCTGGGGTGGACCACACAAACAGGTCCCAAAGGCTCAAGGAGGTCACATATGGCTCTGAATGTTAATGGATTAGGAGATAATCTGACTATGGCAATGAGGTGATACACATCCCTTCCTCCTCCGAATCATCAACTAGCCACTCTGAGATGAGTACAAGATCCAAGATGTAACCACCAATATGAATCAGGCTCAAGATTATATGAACAAGCCCATAGTGGTTATGAAGGACATGAATTCCCAAGCTTGATTGGAGTTGGCTCTCATGGTGGGCAGCTTGAAATCCCCAAGCATTAAAAGGCAGCGATTCTCCAATCTCTTGCTCAGAAACCAACTTTACAGCTCAAGAAGAGATCCTGATGGATAACAAGGAAGTTGGTACACCAGCAGGATCCCCCAGGACTCCTGACTTATGGTATGAAGATTGTCTACAATATTTAGAAGCACCTACTCTTTCAGAATTGGAGATTACAATAATTGAAAAACAGAGTAATGTTTTAAGTACAAATACATCTATTTTCTAAGTGACAGGCTACTACACCCAATGAAGTAAAAAATTCCATAGCACTTTAGTGCAGTCAGCTGTTCGTTAGATCCTAGGGCAGTATCTATATTTTTACTAAAATATTTTTCAGAAGTTCAGAGAGTTTTTTTCATGAAGCGTAAAACCTGTTTTTCTCATGCATGTGATCAAAGCTGGAGGCTGTGAATTTGTCCTTTTTGCAATCTGTTATCCAGTAGACAATAAATAACATTGCATTATACCCAAATTACTTTCCATTGAATTATCATGCCATTAAAAATACAAGAACATCTTTGCTAAATGTTCTCAAGGGTCATTTTTGGAATGGTAGCCAAATAGATGTTTTCTGGAAAGTTTTCAGAGTACATTACTCCACAAAAGACCATTCCTGTTGGTTTGTCTCCATATAGCCCCATACTCAGAAGTATGCTACTTTTCTGCACTTCAGTATCCAGTTTACTTGTAGATAAGCTATTATTTCTACAACACTATTTAATTACAAGGCACATTGTCTTTCACTGCTATGACTTTGTTTGAACCCACAGCACTAAGTAGTAACTCACGCTACTTTCATTGTGAAAAAAGTCTTGCAGGACACTTCAAGATCTGTAGCACCAGACCAGAATTTTGTATTTGGAAAGAAAAGAAAAAGGTTCAAATCGACATCAGTGTAATTTTTTTAGGTTTGTCAGTCTTAGATAAACCCTAGCTAGTTATACATAACATTCTCAGTAACTGAAATACGAGCATTTGCCCTGCCAGGAATTTTGCATTTAAATCCTACTCTTTTAATCCACTTTGCTGAATTGTTATTTATACCTGGTATCAGGCTGATTTGCTGCCTCCTGGAGGCTGGTAGATTAATTAAGTAACTCATTAATTATTTAGCTACACTTTGAAAATATGGAGAACTGTAACAATAGCAACAAAGATAATTTGGTAAGCACAGTAGTTTACAGTGCTTTAACCTAGTTCTAAGATGGAAAAAGGAAATTTCACTGAAAAGTTCCATGCAACCCTAGCTCCAGAAATGTTAATTCACCCTACAATAATACAGTGATCAGATTATTCAGATCGAGAGAGAGAGAGAGAGAGAGAGAGATGTACAATTGCACCACTGGTAAAGTGCTCTTTCTCACAGGCAAGTTAAAGTAATACCAATCAAGTGAGCAGAAAATGTGCTATCTCTGTAGGAATCACTCTTGTACCATAGCTAGAATGACAGCAAACAGTGCTCTCCAATGCATTTCTCAAGGCTTTCAATTTAACTTTAGTTAAATTTTATTATTTAGAGCAGATTCCTGCATTTAAGCATCTGTCTAAACTTACACTCATTTTGTGCATGTGTGTTGTATGTTCAAAAAGAGCTTATAGTTGAGCTGCCACTTAGATTATATCCAGAAGCACTGGTTGAACAAACCCACCAATCCTAGAGAGTATTATTGGACTCCTTTTGAACATGAACTTAATACTGTTCCAGAAAAGCATTAACCTCATGTTCAAAAGCAGCCCAGACAATGGCTGACAAGAACAATGAAACAGCAGAGATCTGTTTCTTGATCAATTCCCTTGGCAGCTTTCTCTATCCCTATCACCAATTTGCAGGAGCTGTTCAGTGACCAGGAAAGCACAGCAGGACAAACTAACTTGCAAAAACAGACTCTCTTGCTGCCTAGAACTAAATGATATTGAAGAGAATTAAATTAGTCAATAGTGTTGGGGTTTGTAGCAATCTAGCCAGCACACAAACAAATAATTCAGCAGGATTCAGTATATAGAAGAAACCTCTTTATATACAATAATATAAAACATGATGCATGTATACAATACCCATGCAGCTCTTGCAATGTGATAGAGGGAAGTAGCAAATACAAGCACTCTCAAGCAGAGACAAACGAACTCTCTTATACACAGAACAGTTAAGCTAAGCCATGCCCAGGTTCCAAGCCATCTCACATAACTCACACTACAAATCCTGTGTTTCAGTCACCAGACAGTCCCCATTGGCTGACTTGTTGCTATGGCTATTCCAATTCATGAATTCTTATACACTGACAAGTAGGAGTGATCCCACTCTCCCAGGTCATCTAACTGTGACCATCAACTAAATGGACACTGAAACACATTGGATTGCATCCATGGGAAATGGATGGGCCTTATGGCTGGCAGTCAAATCTTTATTACAGTCAAAGACCAGTATATAGTAACATCAGAAGCACTGGTCTCACAGTCTTACTTCTTTTAGATGAAACCGCTTTATCAAAATGTAACTAAAGAGTAAGCATTGACTGTAGCTCTGGCTGCTATTATTAAATCATTCTATTCTCCTCCATATTTGGGCAATAAGGAGAATGGATCCCAACCACTGACCTTTGATGTTCAGTATATTGAAAAGTTTCACCTACTGGTTTCTGATATGCAAGTTCCTGTTGACGGCATAAAGATAGGTCAGCATCTTTTTTTTTTCCCAAAATTTTATTGATTTTTAAAAAACAAACATAAACAAAACACAAAACATGAAAACATAAAACATCTTTTTTGAAAGCAGCTTGATCCCGGGTTACATCTCTTCATACAGACATAAATTCTTATTACCATTTTACATTTTCTATATAGCTTCTCCCCTCTTCTAACTCTCTTAATTCTATTTTATTTATTTCATCTCAGTTTAAATCATTATACATATCCTTTGTCTGTCCTGTTTCAGCTGTCTATTATCTTTTTCCACCTCGACCCTGCCGGGATCTCCCCTGTCTTCACCACCTCTATGGGGTGGCTTAGCCCCAAAGCCGGCTGGCTCAGGGCACTCCAGCGGTGAGCCCAGGCAAAAACCGCGCACGATCGCGGGTTCCTGCCTGCCGCTGAAGCGCTGCAAACTGGAACTCAAGATAGCTCAGCATCTTTAAACCTATCCATTCACAATACATTTTCTAGTTTACTGGTTTCACTTACATACAATATGTATAGTCCTCCCTTTGGTTGATATGTCTCATACATGGATGATCGTAAAAGAAAATGAACAATCAATGAAGTTCTGAAAGCATAAGATTTCAGCAGTGAGTAAAGAAAATTCCCATGCTAACCTTACAGAGACATGAAGTGAATGCTTAGAAACAAATATAGCATTTTCCTCCACTCATTTTGCTATGAAGGTAAAGTCCTCTCACAGGGAATTTTCCTGGATCTCTCTGGCAGCAACAGGACAGAGACGAGGGGATAGTTGAATGCAAATAAAGTTCACCATCCACACTATAAGAGTTAGTTCTTTCCTACTTCATAATTTTTCTGAAGAAACCTGGTTTGTTTTTAATCTAGTACACAAACAGAAGTACCAACTGACCAGTTAAAAGAATTGGCTTTCTTTTGCAATTTATAACAGTCATAATGTTTATCTTTTGCAGGAGAAGCAGTGGGTGACCTTGGGCAAGTCATTCACTTTCAGTCCTAGGAAGGAGACAATGGCAGACCACTTCTGAAAAACCTTGCCAAAAAATCTGCAGGGGCTTATCCAAGCAAATAACTCAACAGGTGTCAACACTGACTCAAAGGGACACCTCCCCTCCCCCTCCCAAAAAATCAGCAACCCCAAAAGTTATTTGCAGACACACAGATCAAACTTTATTGAGAAATTTACAGTGCTGAGAATGGTAGAAAGAAAGAGAAGAGGATGATGGACTTGATTACAGCACCAATGGGTGCTCCAGTGGAAGATCTGAAAGCACAGGGTGGGGACAGATCATAGAGAAGTTGTGTTTATGTGCTCCCTAACAAGCAAACCATCAACTGAAAAATCCTCCTGAGATAAGAATGACAAATGACTATGAAAAGGAAGTCAGCTTACTATCCATCCCAAATAAGTGAGCCTCTGTTGCCAGGATATGTAACAAGGACTCTCTTATGGATATGAACATATGATGTTTAATAGCAATAGCACTTAGACTTATATACCACTTTACAAGGGTGGGATCTGACAGGGTTAACTACCGGTTCGATGATTTACGAGGTTTGGTGATTTACGATGTGCTTCCCTGCACGCTGCGCGCATGCCTGAAAATCGTCATCAGCCTGATGCCTGGACAGCTGAGCAGCGCTGCATGCCAAGAAGCAGCCTTTGAAAAAGTACTTTTTTCCTGCTTTTTAAACTGCAGCTATGCCTCGCTCAGCAGCTGAAGTTGAAAAAACAGGAAATAAAGGTCAGGTAAGAGCCCAGGCGGGCAAGTGGGCAAAAACATCAGCAGACATAGAATCGGTTCTATGTCTTCTGCTCTTTAGAGCTACTGGTTCTACAGAGGTGGACAGAACCAGTAGAAACTCACCCCCACCACTTTACAGTGCTTGTCATGTCCCTAGTGGAGACTGACTCTGAGGAAGAGGAGGAATAGCCAACAGGGTGTGGGAGTGTGGCTCCAGAGGTGGAGCGGAGACTGGGGAAGGGCAGAGGCCAGCTGAGCAATCAGAAGAGGATCCAGGCCCATCTCCTATCCATCCTAGGACACGCAGAGAGGAGAGGATCAGGGAAAAGCGAGGTCTACTCAGGAGGAGATTACCATGATCCTCCTCGTGGCTTGCAGCTGGGAGCTATGTATATAAGTTTGCAATTGCGCAGTTAGAACTGCTGGAGTCAAAGTTTAGTGTTTCCTTTGAAAGAGGTTTATCTTTGTTGGCATTCTTCCCATGGACTCTCTCTGTTATCTTCCTGGAATGTATGATTAATTACCTTGGCTTGCTTCGGAACTCTCATCAATGCGGTTTGTTTTGGTTTTCTTTTTGCCTCATTATTTACTTTTGTGACTTTAAACTGTGCCTAATAAAACAGTGAAGTTAAGCTGAAGTCCTCACAGGACTTTAATATATGTTTTGGGTTTGGGGTTATTTTGAGAGACTACGGGTCATCACAGTGCTCTATAGCCTTCTCAAAGCGGTTTACAGAGTCAGCATATTGCCCCTAACAATTTGGGTTCTCATTTTACCCACCTCAGAAGGCCGAGTCAACCTTGAGCTTCATGGGATTCGATCTGGCAAATTGCAGTAGGAGTAGCTTGCAGTACTGCACTCTAACCACTGCACCACCAAGGCTCATAAGCCAATAATGGCTTCAAAGGTGATAGACAGTGTTTCAATTGGGGTCTGGATGAGAGTCTGAAATTTGCTAAGACTATTTCATAACAGTGGCATATAATGTTCTGATTATTGGCCCTAGCTTGCTTTTTCAATCTGATAACTAAAAAAGGGAATACAGAGTACAAAATCTGCAGTAGAGAGAAGGAGAGGACTCAGATAAGGCATTTTGTTGTGCAATCACTTGCCTCATTCAGGAATTTTATAAGGTTTTCATGTGACTGTTTGCTTTTCTTTTTCTTTTCAAACACCTGTGCATTCTTTGGCTTTCTCTATTTTTATCTTACCTGAGAAGCTCCATTAAGGAAGGAAATGCAGAATAGTTGTGCAATACCTATTGATTGATCATATTAAGAGCCCACTGTCTGGAAACAGGGGAGAGGATGCCAAGGGCAAAAGTGATCATGGATAAAAATACGATCAGATGCAGATATATGCCTTAAACTTTGTTTCCTTCAGAGGTTTTTAATGAAATTGTCCAACACTGTTCATTTTCTGCCCAAGTACTATTTTTCAGGGCTTTTCTCCCTGCAATGATTACATTCATGACCTTTTTGGCAAGAAAAGAACACTGGATCCTGCCACAGTTTTTTTTACAAGTCCTATTCTTTTTTATGCAATGTGTAGAGAAAACTCATATTGCTACTGTGAAATGTCCGATTCTGTATAATAAGTGGTGTTTTTCTTTTAATGGGGACCTGTGGCTAAAAAAGAATTGTTGATTTTTGATATCTCTTTAGTACATTTTTCTTGCTAAGGTGAAGCAAGGGAGAGACAACTGTGCTCAGCCAGAAGCGGAGGAAACCTCATCCTTTTGAGGAACTGAATGCTGCAGACCCCACCTAGATTTTATCTGGATGTTTGTTTTCACTCTGTACATTTATGAAATCCACAACACATAGCATAATGTGAACTTTGTCTCAATAATCCAATACAACTGCATAGTTAATCTTCCAGGAAGCAATGGAATCAGAATTCCTGCTGTTAGTTGTTTACCAATTTAATCCATGTCACGTCTCGCAAATTGGCAATGAAGGTATCAAAGTGTGTGGGTAGGGTCTCCCTTTCAGGATCGAGCATCAAGTGTAAAGGACCAAACATGGCCTCACACTTGGTTGAACAGCCATGAAAGCCTTGGAAAAGATAGTCAAATGCATGATGAGTTTATGTTGTAAGCCATGGTATTCTCTATACTAGCACTCTACGAAAATGAAAGTTGGGCTTTGAAGAAGCAGGATAGGACACTTACTGATGCCTTTGAACTCTGGCGTCGGAGGCGTTGGTGAATATCATGGCCAACCAAGAAAACAAATAGATGGATCATTGAATAAATCAACCCCAAATTCTGGCTGGGGCACAAATGACCAGACTTAAATTACCCTAATTTGGGCACAATATGTGAAGAGCCAGCTCTTTTCCATTAAGAGTGGGGAAAAGGCTCTAATGCTGGGAAGGGTGGAGGGAAAAAGGAGGATGACCAGCAGCAAGGTGGATGGACTCACTTACAATTGTAATGAGTGCGACACTGGGAAACCTGAGAGGACAGGTTAGGGCAGGAGTAGGCAACTATGGGAACGTTATGATCTGTGAACTTCAACTCCCAGAATTCCCGAGTGAGCATGGATGCCTCAGGAATTGGGGGAGTTTAAGGCCACAGGTCATAAAGTTGCCATAGTTGCCCAGCCCTGGGTTAAAGAATAGATCATCTTGGAGAAAATCTGTCTATGTGTCAATAAGGATTGAAAAGGATTTGACGGCACATAATCAAAATGAGCTTTCCTGCATCCCATTCCACCTCATCGGAAGTACGATCAAGTGGACTGTAATCTGGGAAACGGAGGTACTAAAATTTGGTTTACCCTGTTAACCGCCACACTCTTAGTTGCTCTTCTAGGTGATTTAGGGCTGCAACTCCAACGGTACAAATAGGAAGCCAAATGTGCAGGTGGCACAATATGGGAGAACTGGTTTGCCCAAAACGCCTTTTCAAAAAAAGCAAAAGCAAAAGCAAGCGAACTCGAGCCTACCGGTCAAAGCAAAATCAACTTTCCAAATAGAGAGAGGGCAGGTGCGGAAGAAGGAAGAAGCTGCAGAACAACAGAGAGTTGTTGTTTTTTCCCCACTCAGTTCCCCTTCTTTTTCCCTACGGGACCCCATGGGGCAATGAGTCATCGTTAAACCACGAAATGTAGCTAACGGGAAATACGATCCTAGAGGGGCAAGATTAAACGCAGCGGCAGAGGCCGATTGCCCGGGCGGGCTGCTACCCGGTCACCTTCGGCACGGCTGCGTTCCTGAGAGGGGCTTTCTTTGAAAGGCAGGTAATCAAGGAGGCCGCAAAACGTTGAGGTAATGGTATATTTTTGTCCCTGTCGGCAGTCCTTCTGGCCCACTCCCCCATCCGGACCACCCCGCCCGCGCCGGCCTCCCAGACTGCAGTATATCGTGCGATCCACACTAATCAGCCTCCGCTCCGCCTGCCTTTCTCCGTGAGACGGCGGGTTACGTCACTCCGTTACACAGGCAGCAGCTGTTAAATCGGTGGGATCTGCAGAGCTCCGGCGCTTTTTTTCCTCTCTCCCTCCGCCTCCCTCTTATTTCAGGTTTAAGCTCCGTTGCCTGGAAAAAAAAAACATGGCTGTGGATTTTATTTTATTTTGAGTCTGAAATCTTATGGGATGTCCCCTTCGGAACCAGGCATCTTTTTAAAGAACTGGGTTCTGGTTATAAGCTTTGGGTTGCAAAACTCCAGCGACGCGTCCGGATTTCTGCATTCTAGATCTGGTAAACGCGAAACGAGGTAGCCAGATGGACTTGGTTAACTGGCCTCTCTCATCTGCTCTGCGCTCCTCACCAGAGACATGGTTCCCCCCCCCCGCTTTTTTCCCGCACATGGGTTCACATAGTGCAGTTAGTTAAGATATGAAACTCAAGGATGTTTGTTTCTGCTTCTAAACCGAACCTGGAGAAATAGGACTACAGGAGTTATATTGAAAATCCTGGCCTCTGTTTGCATAAGCAACCTCAAGTGTTTTGAGGGTAAAGGAGCTTTTCTTAACCCTTTAGTTGTGTGCAGTTCTTCCAGCTTTCCCTCCCTAAGCCCGTGTTTTTATTTTTTGCTTTTGTGGCAGGTGTTGGTAATGGGGCTAGCAAAATAGAGGAGAATAATACATTTCAGTATCATAACCTCTTCCCGCTTTCCCTATAAAATTCCACAAACAGGCAAGGCAAATACAGAGAAAATGTTCCTTTGGAATCCTTCCTGTCTTATAATTTTTGATACTGCTCAGATGGGGATCAGAATGTGAAGCCACCTGCTGGTACTACGGTACCTTTAATATGATGAATACATCTAAATGCAAACAGCAAAGTCATTTGAAACATGAATATACCAGCTATTGCAGCTACTTGACACTGGGCAGCTCTTGGCGCGGATGGAAACTATTGTGTGCCAGTTCTATGCCTATTTACTCAAAAGTAAAGACAACTGGGTTGTTACTCCTAGGCATACATAAGCCGGGGCTGGGGCAAGCAACAGTGTTGGGTGACATGTTTGTTTTCCAGGCCACTGCATAGCAGTTTGAACTTTAACTATACATCCAACCAATGTTATTTTTATCCTTTCCTTCAGCCAAGAAATTACCAGTCACTATGAAGAATGCAAAACTGACAAGAGTAGATATCTGTTTGGAAAAAGGGTCTTGAAACTCATTGCTTCAATATGTAGAAATTCCTGTAACAACCTTTGCTTCCTTGTAAAGAAAGAAAATTTGAGATTCCAGGGTTTTAAAAGTGATTATGATCTTTTTCTTTTGCCTCTCTAGGTAGCTCTCAGCAAGCCACAATCTCTTTGTACCAAACCACTGATGATGTCTTTGAAGATATCGGTTGCCATCCTGGTCTAATAATAGCACTGGAAGCTTAGGCATTTCAATAGGGGAAACAACGTAAGAAGAAAGAACTACAACACCAAGTGAGATAAATTTCAGAAGAAATGTGGAAAGGGAAATCACAGGTCACCTGTTTTCTGATGCTTATCACTCACCTACAATAAGGGAAATATATTCCTGACCTAGAGAAAATTACTGATTTTAAGAGATTCTGAGAGAATTTTGTAAAGTGCTAAATACACATTTATAAGCTAAACACTGGAGACCTTATATGTATCCAAACTGAATGGCACACAACTGAATTCTCCCATTCTTGGTCCTTTTCCATTGTTTCTACTTGACCCAAGCTCACGGAGTATACTCATTGGTTAGTAGACACCTGCCCTTGAGAATAGTTTAAGAAAGTCTCTTCTAGCTACCATGAATACATTTCTACCTATTCTTGGAATAAGATTTAGATTAGGTGAAAGGAAGTAACCTTCTCCTTAACTGAGCAAAACAAAATTATTTTAAAAAAACCTCCAAATACCATCCAGATTACAGAGCTATATTTTCTTAAAATAAGGACGTTACAGTAAGTGAAGGGAATGCATAGCTTCTATTCATTTCAAACCTACCTTTTGTTTATCCTTCCTGTCAAAATAAGCTGTGGTGGAAAAGAAGAGCAACTGACAATAGAAATCGGGAATTCTATTCAGTTTAACCCAAAGGTGCTTTTCCAAGAGGCGACTGGACTTTCTGTTTTTTCTTCTCATCCAAGAAGCTCTGAGAGCTGAAGAAGCTTCTTGGATGAGAAGTGAAATGTCTTTAAAGAAAAACCAGAAAGTCCAGTCGCTTCTTGGAAAAGCACCATTGGGACAATCTAGGAGCTTCTGTGGTGCAGTGGCTAGAGTGCAGTACTGCAAGTTACTGCTGCAGCCAGCTGCCTACAATTTGGCAGTTCAAATCCCACCAGGCTTAAAGTTGACTCAGCCTTCCATCCTTCCGAAGTGGGTAAAATGACCCAAATTGTTGGGGGCAATATGCTGACTCTGTAAACTGCTCAGAGAGGGCTGTAAAGCTTTATAAAATGCTTTATAAATCTAAGTGCTGTTGCTAATCTGGATGACTGAGAATCTCCATAGTCATCTAGTGTTAACATCTGCTTGCTGAATGACACATCTGAGCAAAACAGATTCCCTTTCTTTGAAGTTTCTCAACACCAGATACGTTCCAGAGGCCTAATGGATTGCCTATCAGATAACACTGGCATCAGTAGCTCCAGGTAAGTGTATTTTGGCAAAAGGACTACACATTAAATCTTCCCATCTTTTTTCATAGGCATTAATGCATGAGATTTACAGGGATTCCAAAAAATGGAATCTCAAAGTTTCTTTTTGGCTAACAATTTTTAATAAAAGACTATACTTTCATGAGCTGGAGCAAATATCATCAGATGCATAGAGTGGCAAGGCATGATTTAAATTTAAATATGATTTAAATTGGGGTAAAGTTGGGTGGAGGGAGGGGAAGACAGGGTGGCTATGCAGATGCAGGTTACATACGAATCAAATTACAAATGTCTTATCGATTAATAATTGTACAGCAGTGTATTAAAACCCATGGTTGAACTGTTCAGAGGTTAAATGAAACGTTTGATTATAAGTGAGTTCAGTGATTTCTTGCTTGGTGATGCTTTTTCTCCCCCAAAACACACATTTTGAAGTCTGCCACAGAGTGAGTCCTGGTTAGTATGCTCTGATTAATACTTCTTCCTTTTTTGTTTTTTTGAAGTCCTGATGTTAAATTTGTGTCTACTTTTTGTGCAAAAATTGTTTCCTTTCTAATCCAATTGTTGATCATATTAGAACAACATGTGAAGGTGGCTCTGGTCTAATGTGCGTGCTTATTGGGGTTGATGTATATGTGGGAACAAAATAAACATCTGAGTTTGTTGTAGGGTCTGGTTTCCATGTGAACATTATTATTCTGTTTTTATCCCTGTGAGAATCTGCTTCAGGTTGGGTTGCTGTCTGTTTGCAAGTATGGATCTTCCATCTTTTAATAGATCTTCTCTACTAAGAGTGCTTTTTCTAAGGAATTCCTTATATATTTCATTATTTTCTAGGGATGTAGATGTTTGGATGTTTTACCATATCATTTATAGTCCTGCAGAGACATATATACTTGGGAGAACTCAGTTACGCATATTGTAACGCTTGCTAAAGACACAGATATTTTTGAATAAAATAAAGTATATCAAGGAGAAAATGTACGTGGTTGCTGAGAGTTGACAGTAACTTCTTAATATATCATCAATTAATCAATACATAATACTTTATCTTATTCTTAGAGTAGGCATAAACTGTAGAAGACTGCATATAACTCTGTTGTGGATTGGTCTGTCATTTGGCTCTATTGCTGAAAATACTGTGCCAGAAAAACAAGAGCATTCGTATGTCAGCAATCACCCATTTGTCCTTGACTTTTTTCTTACCACAAGGAAGAAGTCATCTCTGCCAGCACGACTGACTGGCTGGCACAGTTACTGCCATCTTCTGGAGATGATTTGGTTTTACAAATCTCAAATCTTTGTCATTTCTGGTGAATGGAAAGGAAGTGGGTTAATCAAGTTTTGTGTCATCAACAGCGATGGTTGAGGATGCTTGGAAAAAAGATTTTGCCACAGTTCAGAGATTGAAGCCAAAAAAATGAACACTTATCTAAAAATTCTGAAACCACAATCATATAACCACCTTCATCGGTCAGAACTAGATTGCTCTTCAATTCTTTTGTACTACTGTAGTTCAAAGATACGAAGGCACGTTATTCTCACTGCCGGAATGATAGCCTTCCTTCTGCCAGTTGAAACTGCTGGCTGAACTCTTATGCCACTAGGAGAGTTCTAGTGCAAAGCAAAAGAGAAGAGTCATTGTCACCCTTTTGGGAGGATGGCCCCTTACACGCTTACCTGTTACACCTAAAGGAGGCAAGCCACAAGCTGCTGCAGCCTAACTTTGGAAGAACAGTCTCAAATTGCCAGTCTTTCAACCCACTCCTGGTTCAAGATAGAGAGGAGGTAGATGCAGCCTTCATAAGGAAACAAATTAAGTTCCTTGCTTACTGTTTTCCCCCCCCCCCCATTTCCCATTACTTTCTATCTTTCACCTTCCCCCAAGAGCTCTCAAAAAATCAGAAGCACCCTAGCTGTGGCTCTTAGGTCCAGCCTTGCTCCCCGCATAACACAGATAGCAAACATCATGATAGGAATGAACAGCTCCAGAAACAGATTTCTATATCAGGAGATTTCTGAGTCATAATAGCCATCTGTTATCCCTGTACTGTCACTCTTATTTTCTGACAGGAACCCATTACTATTGTTATTTTTGCATGCCTAACTTTACCATCCCACCCATGACTGGATAATTCAGCGGTCATCACAGTGAACAGTTTTTCTGGACTACTGGCAATTGCAGCATCAGGCTCAACTCTTGGAAACTCCATGGTTGCATCCATGGAGATTTAAGATAAAATACAAAGCTGGTTTGCTACTGTCTTCTTTTAATTTTTAAAAATGTCCTAGTTACTTTACAGGCCTGCATTTACTGCTGGTCTCCCTTCCAAGTACTAACCACACTGCACCTTGAGCTTAGAGAGAGTCTGACATGAACAATATATGACTATTTCTTTTTTGTATGTCAAATTCTACTATGCTTGCCTTCCCATGAAATAAGGTACTCTGTGATAATACCTACTGGTAAGCTTTAAACTGTGTCATAGAGGCATTTTACATGTAAGAATTTAGAACTGATACCAATAGAAGAGAATGAACTCAGGATTGAGCTGTGGAATCTTTGGTGCTGAGGCTGGTTGTTTGTTTGCTTTTGTTACCTAACTAGGTAACATCTTTAATGCTAGAAGGGAGTGGGGTTTGCTTCCTGTTTACATACAGTAGCTTGCCCTGTCAGTGTTGATGGAGATACTGTTTTCTCTTTAGTAGGTTCTTGACTAGGCTGTTGTTTACTACTTGATTGTCTGCAAGAAAACAAGCAAGCTCAGCGACACCAAGGACTGCACAGATTAGAAATGTTTATGATATTTTGCCTTTTGGTTTAAATAATAAACAATGTGCCTTGCAAGATGAAGATTAAAACAAGATTCTGTCTCCCGCATGTGTAAGAATTCAGCCAGAGAGACAGCAGATCACATGGCTATTGAATTAAAAAAAGAAAAATTCTCCCAATTGGAATTCTCCATCAAAGAGAATGGAGGGTAGGGCAGAAAGATTTCAGACACCTATGGCAGCTGTTAAAGGAGAGCTTGTGGGGCAGTTTAATCCTTCAGAGACAAATGGGAATGTCAAGGTAATTACCTGAGTGATCAATTGCTCCTGAAACAGATTGGAAGCCAGTGAAGCTGTGACAAAAAGAATATGCTCTCAAATAAAAGGGATGCATTCAGGAAAAACACGTTGCTATTACTATATTAAAGTTTCACAATAATTAAATTATAAGTCATCTGAAGCAAAAACCTCTCTTTCTCTAAGAACAACGTTTGCTGAAACTCCTGCTGGGCAAAGCTCAATTCAGGGTCATTCCTGATCCAAAAATTGGACAGGAAAATATAACCCATTGGTAAAAATCCCTATTGCCAGATCAGCAGTTCCATTAACTAGGAAACTGTTCTCTGATTTTTGTCTTATCATATTTCCCTGCTTCTGGCTTTAGTTACCAATTCAGAGCCTTGATAGGTACCCTTCAACCTGCTATAGAGATATGGATGGATCACCAACACACTCCAAATCTTCAGACAACCATTACAAGCATTTTGATGGTGCTATGGGAACCCTGAAGGACACCCTCAATTGCCTTTCCTTAACGTCCCATCTAGGGTTGCCCTAAAAAGTTGTTTAGGACTATTTGGGATGGCAGCACTGTTTGGGATGGTGGCAGGATGGAGGGATGTGGGGTTCCTAGAGACACAGCACACACTTTGCAGTTCGTGTTGGAAGAATTCCTGGAAAACCAGATGGAGGAAAGGCCACCACTGGCAGAACACACAGGTCTTCTACTCACTCATGGCCCTGCCTTCCTCCTGCAAAACAGCAGCAGCTTCCAATGCATTGAAGCTCATAGAACAGTTCTCCAGGAGTGCTTGTTTAGCACATACTCTGCACCCTGGGTCACAAATGGCAAAGGTTAGCTGCCAGCAGTACTGGGTGGCAGGGGTAGATGGGAGAGTGCAGGACAGCCAGAAGAACAGAGTTGGAGTGGGAGATAAGGATGGCATTGTCCTGGCTTAACAACTGCAACAAGGACCACTGAGACTGCTGTCACTAAGCAATGCAGTCCCATGGTATTTTATCTAATGGCTGCATCCCTTAGTGATGGAAATTCTAACCCCAATTGCCATTTTGAGGGCTAACAGTATACATATTCAATAAACAAACCAATCATGTACCATAGGAAGGTGAGGGTTAGGGATACTCCCTCCATTTTTATGGTATCTACAACGTGAGGGGGCTGGGAGTTTTAGATCTCCGTGCAACCCCTCTGCTGGGGTTGCATATACCAGCTCAAGATTCACCCTTTCAGCTCCAGGGATGACAAGAAGTCCCCTACCATGGGACCTCTTGATGAAATAGTCTTCAACTTATAACAGTTCACTTACTGACCGTTCAAAGTTGCAACAGCACTGGAAAAAGTGACTTATGACCATTTTTCATACGTACAACTGTTGACCATGGTCACGCAATTTACATTTGGATGCTGGACAACTGATTCATAGTTATGATGGTTACCGTGTCCCAGGGTTATATGACCAACTTTTGCAACCTTCTGACAGTTAATGGGAACATTAGATTCATTCAACAACTGTGTTACTGATTTAACAACTGCAGTGATTCACTTAGCAAATGTGACAAGTCATAAAATGGGACAAAGTTCAGTTAACAAATTTCTTACTTAGCAACATAAATTCTGGGCTCTATTGTGGTCGTAAGTCAAGGACTACCTGCAATCCAGTTGATAGCAGTGGGACAGGATGTACGGACATGAACTTCCAGCTACTAAGGGGAAAGCAACAAAGTGAAGCGCATTGTGTGGCTGGATAATACATAGAAGACTGTGCAGGTGCCAGGTATTTTGAGGTCACCATCTGAGCTTTTATTGTATTGCCCTATTAACCCTTTGAGGGACTCAAGCCCATTACATTTTATGTTGAGCTACAGCTTTACTCAGAATCATTTCCATTGTTGTCTACCCCAGGATAGAGACAAGAGAAAGGCAGTAGCCATTGCTGTGTTGTCTCTGTTTTTTAGCTACTCTTGCAGTCTCTGAGCTGTTGTGTGGGAGCACAACCAGACAATGACGGCATCCATTTTGATAGAACTGCCTTTAAGAATCAGCGTTCTAATAAACTGAGCAGAAAAGCAGCGTCTCCACATTTCTTTAAGAATATCTAATGTTGAGCAATAAAACCTAAAGTAATCCATTAAATACCAGATGGAATATTAAGTTATGCAACAGATGGAACAACTGGAGAGCATTGTTGACCTGCTTGGTGCTATCTGAAAGAGATCAGCATCTGTTTAAGCTGGGCAGGCTTGCTACTAGGCCTAAAGAGCTGGCTACCTTGGGCAGAAAATTGTGGTAGGTATGTCAGAATAAAACCTGAATTTCCATCTTCTTGAGTCCATGGTCCTCTCCCCCAGGTTGTGCTAATCTGAGTTACCTTTTCATCCCACCTAGACCCCAAGCTGCCAGGCACAAGGCAGTTTGAAAGGCTACAGGCTGAGTAAACATACTAAGCAACCCTAACCTGAAAAACAACTTCTGGATGAAGGTGGGAAGCAGATAAAGACTCTTGTCAGCCCTCAAATAGTATGTAATATATTAAAAATTAATACAAATTTAAATTTCCCTACAACCAAGCCCATTTATTGAGTGATTTGATCCCACCCGCTCATTTCTCTTCTCCCCCGCCCCCTTCTGAAGTTATCTACTCATTTGCTATTTAATAGAAGCTATGATTAATTTCAGACAGTGGCTTCAGAATGAATTATGGCAGTTCCTGAAAAAAGAGAGGAATTTGCATTTGCTAAAAGGAGGAAGATAGCAGGTGAATTTGAGAATATTCCCCAAAGATCGTGATTGGGAATGATCAATACTTTTGAGACACAGATGGGCTCTGAGAAAAATGGGATGGCCTTTGATCGAGTGGATATACAAACCCAGTCAATGATGGTTTGCATCAGAGTATGTAGGTCAGCATTTTGTGTGAATCTGACTGTACAGAAAACATAGTTAAAGCAATCACAGCCTAACACAATACACAAACTTAGGCAATGTTTGTTTTTGTCTCCATGATAGAGCTCTGGCTAGCCAAAATCCCATTCTCAAGCCATGAAATTTCCCAGCATTAGTCGAGCCACTTTTTTCTGGATTATTTTACAGTAAAAGAGATTAATTTGTATGTGAATTGAAACTTCTCTCCCCCATCCACTTTGAAAAGGGGGAAATTAACAGAAAACGTTTAATGAAACCAAACACTGAGGTATATCGATCACCACTTCTCCACTTCAGTGAAGATTTCTATTTAGTTTCCTGCTTCTACAGGGACAGGTTGCTATTGAAAGCTTGGAAAATGTACAGCCAAGGTCACGGAAGACTTTTGGGTTCTCGTGTTTCGTTGTGTGGCTTAGCAGTAGAAAACCATGGGACTTTCTCCAAAGATGATGAACTGGGGAAATCTGGCTTCAAGGAAGCACAGACAGGATCAGACTGACTGTATCACCAGCCACCTGACCCCTGCTGGCTGTCGGGACTGAGGCAAATTATGTTAAGGCAGGTTTTGCTTTCTTAACTCTCTCTCTCTCTCTCTCTCTCTCACACACACACACACACACTTTAGTTAAAGTAAAAAATCCTACTCAGATTGGGCCGCCGTTCAGAGATCACCAGCCTGCATTTGAGAGAGTTCAAGACATTAATTTAAAACCAGCAAAATTGCTAGTTCGGGAGAAACAGAAAACTGTCCTGCCTAGGCTCAGATTAGCCGCCGCGTCCCTCATCTCCTACATGGGGAGCAAAATTAGGACGGGGCTCTGAACCGCATCTCCTCGACAGGGCACAGCCAGCCAACCAGCCCCCCCGCCCCCCCGCCGCCATCTCGGGGTCCCTGCGCCCTTTTGCCCCTTTTCCGCCAAATCGCCCTCAGCAGGAGAGCGGCTGCCGTCTGCAGGTGGAGTCGCGGCAGCGGAAGGGGAGGAGAAAAGGACGCCGCAACCTACTTGAATAATTGATAGGCTGGGCTGCGAAGGGGAGAGCTAGCAAATGCGGAGGAGCAGCCGGGCGCCGGGCTCCCTGCGTCGTTGCCGCCGTCCCCTTGCCTGCTCGCCGGCGATGAGAGAATTGCGCGCAGGTAGGGGAGCTCGGCCGCCGCGTGGCGCCTGTCCTGCCAGGCTAATTAAGGAGGCGCGGGAAAAGGGAAGGAGGCGAGGAGGAAGAGGAGGGAGAGCTGGCAACGGCTCTTAACCGTGACAGATAAGTCGAGCCTCCATCTTCAGAAGCAGTGTACCCCTTCATGATTTACTGAGAAGGGCTGAGACATTCGGACTTCTCTATTAAAAAAAAAAAAAATTAAATGAGTGAATGAATACCTGGACTGAGAAATGTTTCGGCTGGGCTGAGCTCTTAAGTTGAGCGCAAATCACATCCCTCCCCAGGTGGAGCTAGTGGGCCGAAAGGAAGAGGAGGAGGAGGAGAGAGAGATGGTCCAGAAGAGTTACCACTTCTCCCATATCCTTTCTTCTGGGGCAGTTTAAGTCATTGCAGGCAGAAAATGCTGCAAGAGTTGGTCCTTAGGACTGCAACTTGCCGCCTCTCTTGAACTGCTGCCCTATTGTTGAAGGGACGGTATTAGAAGAAATGGCGATCCTTGGCTAGTAAGAGGTCTTGATTTCTTGCACCAATAATTATGGTCTTTGTATTGCAGGAACGCAGTAGTATTTAGATCCAGTATATGGTTTCATGGCTAAGGCTTATCTGTGAAATATACCAAGGCTTTTGTTGTTGTTAAGAATGTTCCTGAAGCAGGTATAAAATAAGAGAAGAATTTCTATTTAGGCAAAAACTATCCCAAAACTCACCAGCCTGACAAATGCTATTCAGGATTGCTTGCCATTTGTGTCTGTGCCTGCTGGTCAGCTACTTTGGTCTTTGAGGTGTTTAGGAACAAATGGTGAACCCAAAGGGGCTCTGATTGCTCCAACTGTATCTTGTGTAGGAGGCATTTTTGTATGCTTGGTATCAATGAAGAGGTCTTGCTTCCATTTTCATGCATTAAAAAAAGAGATGACCATATTCATGTCTTGGTTCTGCTGCTTGCATGGAGCAGATGTTTGCATTTGTGTTTGAGACTTACTGATCTGTTGCAGCAAAAACAGAAGAGGGTGTATGTGTGTGTTTGTGTGTTCTGTGGCATTTTAAGGACTAACAGATTCATTGTGGCATAAGTTTTTGTCAAGAGGATTCTATTTCATCAAACATCACTATTACCTTGAGTTGAAAAATGTATTCTATGGGTGATAAAGAAAGGTTTAAGCTGGTATCTCAGTGACTATGGCTCTGTCCTGTTTTTTTCTATTTCACATCAGTCTTGTACAATCTTGGTGTCATTTATTTAACTGATGGATGGCGCATCAGTTTGTTTGATCTACTCATGCAGCCTAAATCATGCCCTTTCATCAAAGATAGGGAAATCTATTTTGACATATTTGAAGACAGCCTGGTATGGAGTGTTTTCTCCTACCTCTTTACTGCACATACAAATTAAAAATGTTGCAACATCCACCAGGAACAAAAGAGGATACTTCTTGGAACACTGACAATGAAAAAACTGTTTTCCATGAAAACCTAAGCAAGTGAATTTAAGAACAACTATGCTAAAACTTTACAGTTTTATATCAAGCTGCTTTTTAATTGTTTGCTTATAAATCACTGCGCCAAAAATAAAAATCTCCCAGTATGCACTTAAATTCCAATTTGGCAGCAGAATAAATTCTACCTTATTTCAACTGAATGTTGACAAGTAATTTTAAAGGGGAAACATGATTGGATTAGTAAATTTGAGCCCAGTTAGCCAGTCTGGAGGAGTTTGTAATTGCTTTTGGAAAGCTAACATCTGATGCCAGAGATGCTATCATCTGACATATGCTAAACCAAAAAGTGTTGCTGCTGTATTTTCCTTTCAGCTTGGAGTATTTCCATTTCCATTTTTAATGGAACTAAGAAATCTAAGATAGGTCTTATTCTTTTATACTGACATTGTCCCAAAACAGAGTTCCACAAATTTTCCGTTGTAGTAATGTAATCCTACTTTGTTTGCCTTTAAATGTCCGAATTATAGAAAGGAATTATTGATTTTCAGATGTGCAAGATTGAGGTTTATTTTTCATTTAGCCCAATTAAGGAATAGGGACATAGTTTTCTCCCCAGCATATTCAGCATATATTTATTTGTTTTTGCATAATATCACAACCTGCACACACTCCTGATGGGTGACATCATTAAAACAGCACATAAATCTAGACCAAAGCAACATCTAGTAATCCAGACAGCATTAATCTATTATCTTTCAGATTTTCCCTGGAAGACCTATTTTCACTACCTTCGAGAAAACCTTCCTAAAAGGTATAAATGGATCTACTGTCTGTGAGCTCCTGCCCTCTTAATCTCACAAAAATGAGGAAGTATTAATATGATTTGTTGGAGAGGACACATTATTGATCAATTCTATATGAAGAAGTCAGTCCAGAAGTACTCAGGAGCAAATTCATATAGGGTTGTATTGGTTAAAATCGGCACTTTGAATTGTACTCAGAATATGAATAGCTAGTGCAAGTTGTTACATTTTACATCAACTGTCATTTTTTAGTAGTCTTCAAGGGCAGTCCCAAGTAGAATGCAATGCACTAATCCCAGAATTTGGAGTTCTATACAGGCCAGAAAGAGAGTGAACATCTTCAACTTAAGCATGTTCTAATGGACCAATATGGGCCTGATACTTTGGCATCTTCAGAGGCACCTGCGTTGCTTTCTTACATGGAGTCTATGAAAGAAGTAAAACTTATACTATATCTCCACCAGAAGCTCAATAATATTTTTAAAGTGGACAGTTTTAATATATTTCAAACATGGACTAAAGAACTAAAGTCTCCTGTAACACCCCATCAGTGGCTTCATGTCCCTTAAATGGTATCCACAGATTTGAGATTCAAGTTGAATCATGATGAATCAACTTGAATCTCAAATCTGTAGATACCATTTAAGAGACATGAAGCCATTGATGGGGTATTACAGGAGACTTAAGTATATTTGACACCCCCAAGGATGTCAAATTTGAAAGGATGGACATCAGATTTTCTACATTGGTGAAAAATTAAAAAACTGAAGATTCATTAACCCATATTATGTGGGCAGGTAATCTGGTACATTTTTTGGAATAGTATTTAATGTACATAAGTGGATTCAAAGGAAAATATTTAAATTTTGAGAAGTTAACATGAGATTGAATTATATACCAAAGCTTTGAAATCTGACTCTTTATTGGAAATTATGATTCTATCAAGTGTGGGGGATGATTAAAATAATTATATTGAGAAACTGGAAAAGTCATTATTATTCCAGAGATTAAGGAAAGAAAAGGGATTTTTTTTACTAATCAAAAGATGAAAAAATATATTCTACTGTAGCAGAGATTTTGTAGTATTTTGTAATAGTTTTTTATATTAATTAGAGTAATGTATTAGTGAATTAGTAACTATTGATAAGTTTAATATATAAGATAGAGGTATAGTTTGACTTTTTTTTTGTTTCCTTTCATTACGTTTGCATAGAGTCTCATTTAACTGTGAATTCTTTTTCAGTATGTTTAGCTGTTTTGCCACTTTTAAAATGTTTTGAATATAAAAAGTAAAAAATCAGGGAGAAGAGAAGAAAACTCTGAGGCACCCCGCAAGTGAGCTCCCACTAGACCAACCTGTCTTACCTACCCACCCACTGTGACCCAGAAGGAAGGAAGGAAATTGTGGTCAGTGATACCAATTAACCATGAGACATCTAATAAGGGAAGGGTGGGAGTGGGGAAATACTTGTTTAAAATAGCTGGATCCAGGAAAGATAATATTTTGAGGAGATGGCATACTAACATCTATTTCCAGGGCTAGCATCATCTCCTCCGTTGACTATCTCCTGGACCATCTTTTCTCTCTCTCTGAGAAAAAAATCAGTGGAACGGCTAATCTCTAGACGTTGTGAGTGCTCCATTACTGGAGGTTTTCAAGAAAAGACTGGATAGCCAGATACACAGAGGAAGAAACTTGATGGACATGGATGGCAGATGGCAGAAGTCATTGTTCTGACCAAGGCTTCCGAGACCGTAATTATGCACACGCTTATTTTAAAAACAAGCCTTGTTTTATAGTAACGCTGGGAATTATTTTCATTCCCAGCCGCAAATGAATCTTAAACAGTCTCTTGAGATAAGCACCTTTCTTTCCTGTGAAGTGCTACCAATAACAGTAGTGTCCTGTGAACTAGAAAAAAAACCAACCAAAGTACAAAGAGCTTCACGAATGAATCTGAACTGCATGAACGACTTTGCTTCCTGCAAAGGTTTCATCATCTTCGCCTGTCCTTTATACCTTATGGGAGGGGCAATCACCCCCCAGCCTTACTCCCAAGTTGCCCCTTTTGTTTCAACTGCTCTCGCCTTCTAGCAGCTCTGCACAAATGCACACTGGGAACAGGTTCCCCTGGGTCCTCTGCTTCACTGTTGCCAGACTCCGAAGGCTCCAGAGGCAGCACCCCACTCCCAGATGGTCCTGGCCCCATCTCTGCATCGGATGCAGGACCCTCATCCAAGTCCTCTCCAGACTCCCGGACTGATCCCCTTTCTTCCCCACTGTCTGATTCCGCTGTCCTCTGCACAGGCTGCTGGCGAACCACAACAGTTATATCAGAGAACATTCTAGCCACTTCATTGGCATCTACAGGCAGAAAGGCATCCCAGATAACTGCATGACACTGCCCCAGGCACCACTTTGACTGCCCATAGTCAAGAACACAGTGAACAATAAATAGTTTTATTTTTATATATTACTGTATATATTATTATTATTATTATTATTATTATTATTATTATTATTATTATTATTATTATAACTTTTTGCTCCTATATCTTTTGATGAAATAACTGAAAGATTTAATAACTTCTGAAGTTATTAACTTCCGTTATTAACTATGAAGAAAATAGTTATATTACTGTAATGGTTCTTTTTTGGATATAAAATATTTAACACATTCATTTGATTCTTTTGAATTACATAACAATGGTTTGGAAACAGGAGAAGAATGAAAATGGATACTGCATGTATTTATAACAGTGAAAAACTGATATTACAAAATTGAAAAACATCCATTTCCTTTCAGTTATATAGTGGTCTGAAAGATATACTTCTCTTTCTATATTCAAACAAGGATTTTATTGGTAAGATTCTTAATTTGAAGACTGTTAAGACATTTGATCTGTGCATTCTAGTTTATTATTTTGATTCCTATCTTTTTGTATTACACAAACTATTACATGTGAACATTTGTATTGTATTGTATGACTTGATATACCTGTAAGGGTATTTTTGTCTCTTTCCTTTTTTGCATGTAAAATAAAATTTGAAAATGCCATTGAAAAAGATAAAAGCTTCTTTTATTAGAATCATTTATGAACAAGGAAGAGAATAATTGTATTATCTAAGTCAGGGTGATTCTATTTGTTAATAGCCAAAAATCATTATCAAACTCTTATTAACAGCAGCACTTGAGACCTGAAATGAAACTTCTCCCATTATATTTTTTGCATGAAAGCTGCCTTACAATCCATAAACTTAGTAATACATAATGTTTGTATAGAGAAAAGTGACTTGATCGGAAATTTGCCTTCTTTTCTGAAATATCTTATACATCTTATCTGTGACCTCTAATCTGGAAATATATCTGTTGATTAATTTTGCATGCAATCAGCCAAGCTAAATGGTTTTTACAGCCTTCTCCAATCTGACATTCTCTAGGTTAGTTGAATTTCAACTCCCAGGTAGGAAATTGTAAAGATTGTTATCTACTTTGGCGAGGAAGGAGAGGTGTGTGTGTGCGGGGGGGAAATAGTCTATAATTCAAAGTTATAATATAGCAGCACTTCTACCTCAAAGTATAGAGGGGAACAATATTCCTCTTGCAGAATTAGTATACATAAAGACTTGAAACAAAATTTGGAATGCAGTTCTAGTCCTTTGCTCCTTTTCAGGACTTTGAGACTTTCACTACTATTTATTACTTAGAATGGAGACTTACCCCAATTCCACTCCTACAGCTTTTGGTCCATACATGCTTTATAGCATCAAAACGTTCAGAATTAGAAATGGCAGGCTGAGGGGATGGAAGTTCACAGCAAAGACAGCAAAGTCCACATTTTGGATAGAGAGGATCATTGGTATGAAAGAGGACGGGTGGGATTCAAATTTTTGACAACTGGTTCTGTGGGCGTGGCTTGGGTGATGGGCGTGGCTTGGTGGTCATGTGACTGGGTGGACGTGGCTTGGTGGTCGTGGTAATGGCTTGGCGTGGCCAACTCAATATCACATCGAGGCACGCATCTCCTCGCCTGGCCTCTCATGACTGTGGGGATGTTGCAACAGTTGTAAGTGTGAAAAATGGTCATAAGCCACTTTTTTCAGTGCCATGGTAACTTTGAATGGTCACTCCACACAAGCAAAGTACCAGCAAAGGAGGGAAGAAAAACTCCAGAGAAGTTCCTGAGACAGGAAGTCTAGTCCTGCCAAGAATGTAATAAGGGTTAACGGAGAGGCAGTTTCTGTAAGCAACACCAGAATGTTTCCTTCCTGCCTTCCTTACAGGATTAGGCCAGTAATTTCTTCTAACAACCGGTTCTACAAACTGCTTAGAATATTAACAACCGGTTCTAGCGAATAGGTGCAAACTGGTAGAATCCCACCCCTGAAAGAAGGGTAAAAGAGGCCATTTATGTTAACATTGAACCGCCCTCTCTCAGCAGAGGGGAGGAATAAGACACCGCCTATCTCATGTCTACAACACAGCTCTTGCAGCAGTTCCAAGAAGATTTCACAACCAATTGCACTTTGATTCAGATGACACTTAGGTCAAAGATAAACCCCCACATGGCTCAAGAGCTCTCAGGGAGAGTGCTAATAACCAGATGACTGCAAAGAAATACAGTCCTTCCTTCACATGCACACGCACACACACATCCGGTCAGATTCTATCTTTGCATCCCCCCACTATCCATTCTGTCAGTACCTATCTTTCCATTCTGCCCCCTCCCCCCCATCACAACTGGTGAGGTTTCTTGGATAAGAAACAAAACCCTTTTTTCTTCTTCCTCGAAGGGGAAAAAATAAGTCCAGTTGCCTTTTGAAAAAGCACCTTTGAGATATGAGGATAGCAGAAACTCCTAGTTTTTCATCTGTGAAATAAGGATGTTCTTGCACTGATGAAACACGTAGTTTGGGACTTGGAAGTGAGATTCTGACTTCTTCATTGCCCTCAAAGTGGTGCTGAACCTCAGAACAATATTGTTGGAGATTCTGGGAGAAGAGTGCAAACTTCTAAACAGAGAGTCAAGATTCTATATTCACAAATAATGGCCAAGCCATATAGGAGGAAATAAGTCTTTCTGATTTTTTGACAAGGCCATGGGATCAGAAAGACAGGATTCATAAGCTACCTTCAAACCAAGCTTCAAATTAGTACTTCTTGCCAAAAAAAATAAGCCAGAGATTGTTATTGGGTTGACACCAACACTTTATTATACAATTATTTCCAGGGCTACCTTTTAAAACTGATAGTAGTATAGAGTTTATTAGTATAGATTGTTTAAAACACAGAGAACAATTTGTCCCGTGGGTTTTATTGTACTCAGCAAAGTAAATTCTACTTCATGCTGAGTATAATTTGTTTCTAAGCAGAGTATTTTAAATAAACCACAATGGCTGGATTCCATAATGTGCTAAGCCTAAGCCAGAGGTCTCCAAACTTAGCAACTTTAAGACTTGTGGACTTCAACTCCCAGAGTTGCAGTCCACAAGTCTTAAAGTTGCCAAGTTTGGGGACCCCTGGCCTAAGCCATTAACACAATATGGCTTGGTGGGATATGTGCACCCAGGTACTGGAGAGAATTACATTTCTCAGATAAAATTTAACATCTGTATTTTCCTCTGCAACTTTGACATTTTAAAGACTTTTTACATCTTTTCCTTTTAGTTTTCCTTCTAATATTTATGTTTATAATAAACTTACCCCAAATAATGATGATTGGGGTTTTTTTAAGATTGTGGCACAAGAGAAGGACTTACATAAAAGGACCTTTTGCATACTTCTAGGCAATAATTTATTGCCTTTAATCTGGCAGGATGTTTCTCATCGATGTTAAAAGTCCTAATATATTATTAAATATATTATTAAACATTAAACAATAGAGCACTATACAGTGTGATATGCTTTGCATTAAATTCTGCTAATAGCCAAGCAAAAGGTATTTAGAATGTCCTTCTGTTACTACTTTTGGATCATTCATGTCTAAATGAGGTTTACTCTGACTGTCTGGCAGAGAAAAGCCATTTTGACATACTTCTCTTGCTGTTAAATGACTGCTGCAAATTTGATTTTAGTTGCTTGTATTTTAATTATGTATTTGTTCCTTTTACTTTTTGCAAGGGCCTAAGGATAATATCAATAAAACAGAAAGCACAGCAGGGAAAAAAATCTGAAAACATCATAATTAAAGATAAGCCTCAACCTCTCTTAAGAGAGAGAGAGAGAGAGTGTATGTATATACACACACACACACACACACACACATATATATACTTACAGGAACTAGCTACCTCATAGTTTCATGGTTTAGTTCAATTTATATTTAGAGTCCTAAATACATTTAAGGCCAAAAGATCTTGAATTGGCATCTATATACCATAATAAGTCAGAATTAAAAAAAAATACAGGCTTAGCACATGGTATATAACCGACTCTATCTCTCTGTGCAGCCTATTAGCAAAAATTACTGTTGTGAGGATAAAGTAAAGATGATACTTTCATGTATTTCACCCTGAGCTTTCATACAAAAAATTGGTATTAATAAGTTATGGGTAATTCTGCTTGAGATTTATTACTGTATGAAGTAACTAAGAGAACAGAATTTCTGTTTTTTTCTGCTTCTGTCATCTATTTTGTACTATTCCTTTTTATATGTTTTTATCTAGTAAAATGGTTTAGGTTAATTTCTGATATAGAAGAGCAAGATTCAAAATATTAATATGAACAAAATATTAACAAAAGTCTGCTTTAATACCCTAATCCCATCTATCTTAATATTCTTGAAGATAGAAGCAGGCAGTATTAATAACACTGGCCAAAGAATTTCTAAGTAAAGATCTCTACTTACAGAACATCTAGGATATGAGTAGATTCTCATCCTGCATAAGGAGAATTTTTACATAAAGATTTTCTTTTATCTTAGTAGTTCAAGGTAGGAAAAATAGATTTGAAGAGCTAGTTTTACTTGATGTAGGGATGGGAAAAGAAAAGAAAAAATTGTATTTTATTCTTTTAATTTATTTAGGAGAAAAATAATTTATTAAAGATTATTGACCAGGATGTGACCTGAGGCAGCTAAGTGGAATTATATTGTACCTCTACATTGTTAGCACCATTGAAACATGTGGGCTATTTCTTAAAAATTCCACATAAATTCTCAGAATGAGGATCATTTTGTCCTTCTTCAGTAAAGATTGAATACATATTACACTATTCTTTCATTTCTATCTTTGCTTCCTTGCAAATGTTATCCCTGTAGCATCTTAATATCTATTTTGCATGATATACCAGAAATCTCTCTTTGTATTTTTGTGGCATGTAAACCATTAAATAACAAATATGATGGGGACCCAGATCACAGTACTTCTATAGAGGATATGCTATGCTTTAAAACGTATCTTCACTTTCTTCCTTTATGTTTATTTCATTCAATCCTCCTATTATTTTCTTTTACATGAAGCCCCTCCTCTCTCGTTTTCTCTGTGGTTTGCTCGCTCACTCGCTCACATTCCTGGTAACCTGCAGAGTCTCCCCAGGAGTTTCCTGCTCTTGCGCAGAATAAGCTCTTCTTTTTCTCATTTGAAGTGTGTCTCAGGAAAGAAAGGCAGTAGCCATTTAACTTCCAGGGAGGAAGTGATTTGGGGATAGCAGTTGTGTCCTCTGGAGACAGGCTGGCCAGTGTATACTGCACAGAAAGAACAAAGCCTACATGCAGGAGACCAACAAAGCCTCAACAGGCACAGAAGAGCCTGCAAGAAGATAACATGTTTTCTTGGAAGCGTAGTTTGACCTTTGGGACCTATGGAGGGTATGTATCTAGATCAGCCCTGGCTTTATTCTACATTCCTTTAAGCTGTGTTATCTCTCTCTCTCCATGTTTATTCCAGGGAGATAAAGGCTGCCATGTGCTTTTAGCACATCAAAGAACCTGGAGCCACTTGCAAGAGAAGTATGGCTTTGTATAGCTTGGTGAGGAAGAGGAGTGTGCTTCATTATTTCAGGATGCTTTTGCCTCGGGTTCTCTTTCTCTCTTCCCCAACTAGGTCCTCTCCAGAGATGTTGGAAGTAGTGAAGCTTCCAATATTGCTAGATATTGCTCATGTTGCTTGAATTTCTTGGAGTTGCTATCCCAGTAAATCTGGAGGGAGCCAGATTATGGAAAGTTGGCCTACATAGTTCTGGAAATGTAGTAATGGCTAAATTTTATTGTTCATAAGGTATTACCTTTAAAATGTGTAGATACAGAAGGACTTAGTAGTCTTCTGATGTGAATTAGACTGGAGATAGAGGGCTAAAGCAAAGGATTTCATTTCGTTTACATTTTTATAAAGACCTAATGGTATGCTTAGAAGCCCAGAGTATCAATATAAATTAACCCAGAGTAGGTAACCAAATGTGTTTTCAGTTATTTAATATTAATATTAATAGGATACTTATTTTTATAAACTGTAAATTAAAGTGCCTCGGTGTCAGTTAGCCCAGAGAAGATGGAAGTTTTGCTTTTGTTGGCAAAGCACTGCAGGCTAAGAGCAATTAAGAAAAATTTCTGCCCGTAATCTACTGCAAATCAGTAGAAGAAAAACATTTTATCACTTGTTTTTCCCCCTCACTCCTTGGGGGGGAACATCAATAAGTACGCAAGGTGGATAGTAGAAGTATTCTACTTCTGCCATCCCTCTGCATCCATCACCAGTTTTGTGCACTGTCCATGTATAGAAGTTCCTGTAGCCTCTCTGCACAACTTAGACGTCTGCATTCTCAGTTGGGCAAAGAGTATCCAAAAATACTTGCAGAAGACCATCATTTCCCCAAAATATGAGGGAATGACAGTCCTCCTTTGCACTAACCTCACTTTTTTATTCTTAAAAGTCAAGAGTGCACTGGCTGACATCATTTGAAATCTTGCTTTAGCCACAAATCCAAAAAATAGCTTTAGGCAAATCCTCTTGATATTGAACTCTTCTCTTTACTTTGGATTATTATAAGGGAAGAATCTAGTCCCATTATTTCCTTTCATTTTCTTACTAGAGAAGATTTGTGGAAGATAGAAGGGCTGCCAAATTTATTTTGACTTCTAATGCTGAGAATGGACTGGAGGCTACAACATATGAAGAACAGTTGCAGGAACTGGGCATGTCTAATCTAATGGAGAGAAGGATTAGGAGTGACATGGTAGCAGTCTTCCAGCATCTAATGGGCTGCCACGCAGAAGAGGGAGTTAACCTATTCTGAAGGCAGGACAAGAAGCAACAGATGGAAACTTGTCAAGGAGAGATCCACCTAGAACTAAGGAGAAATTTCCTGACAGAGCAATTAACTAGCGGAATGGCTTGCCTTCAGAAGTTGTGGGTGCTCCATCATTGAAGGTTTTAAGAAGAGATTGGATAGCCATTTGTCTGACATGGTATAGGATCTCCTACTTGAGTAGGAAATTGGACTAGAATATCTCCAAGGTCCCTTTCAACTTGATTATTCATTATTTTGCTAGAAACTGTTTGAGAATATAATGGCTATATAAAGGTTTTCGTACAGAATCCTGGGAACAGTACTTAAGTGAAATAGTGGGACTTCTCTCAAATATTCCTGTTTTATTAAAATCTAGTCATTCTGCATGATTGTGTCTGGACTTTGGAGCTCCCTGCAGAAAGGGAATAATGATTATTACAATCACTTTGAGCAGTCAAATGCTATGGAAATGTTCAGGATCTAAACTTCGTGTCTTCCAGAAGTTTTGGGCTATAAATAGACCCTGGTCACTTTCTGACCATGCTGAATGTAGTTGATGGAAACTGAATGCCAAAACCACTGGAGGACACCAAGCTACCTTCTCCTGCAAATGTTCTCTTTTTTTATTGCTATTGAAACTTGCCAGATAGCCATTATTCTGTGGTACCAATCAAATATCCCACTGTTGGAAGGTTTTAAAAGCTAATACATTTTAGTGGCCACTCAACAAGAGTTTTATTATTGGCCTCTGGCTGTTGATCCTATCCTTTCTTTTTTATCAGTCCATATGCCTGGGTTCAGTTCCCATTATTTCTTGTCCTGAGGAAACTAACATTTTTAGTTTGAAGTAAATTATTCTGGTAATTGTTGAGATGTTTCAGAATTAGATTTGCAATAGGCAACCCAGCTGTTCTTATTTGATTTTCTAGCTGCTTTAAATCTACATTACAAAGCTTACAGTGAACACCTTAATTTGCATTTGACACAAATGGTTTACCTATGTGAATGAGCCACGATGAGGCAATTTTTTCCCTTCTAATGCACATTTGTTCTAGAAGCACTTTTATACTTCCCTAAAAGTATAAAAGTGAGTTTGTTGGAAGCAGTAATTGCTCCTTGCTTGTGCAAAGTCTGCCTTGCTCTTTTACATGATTATCTGTGAGAAACGGATGTAAAGGCAGAGCTGCTTCCTCTTTACATATAGGTAGGACTTTAGTTTCAAAGAAGACATGTGGTTGTGCAGCTCATCTGTGGATATTGTTATGACCCAAGTGGTCAAGGCAAGGCAGGCTTCTAGAGCAAACTCGCATCATCACGGTGGCGTCATGTGATGTATTGGGACTTTTTTTCCCTTTGCTAAACCAGGCAGGGGTGGGGCCAGCGCATGACGCATCCAGCCTGCGGGCCGTGAGTTTGACACCTCTGTTCTAGAGATTCCGTTATTGATTTAAATAAATGTTCCAAAAAAACACCCCTCCAACCACTGGTAAGGCTTCACTCCACACTATCCTGAAGGCAGCCACCCTCAGTCACCCAACAACACCGGGTATGTAACAAAGAAAGTCCACAGAGTAGGAGCTCACATTCACAGGGCAAGGTCCAGGGTCTCAAGTCCAGTCCATTTGGCTAAGCAAGTCCAGAAGGTAAACTGTAGTTCACAAGGCAAAGTCAAGGCACAAGACAAAAGGCAGTCTTCAGGGCAAAGACAAGGTACAAAGCAAAAAGCAATTCTCACGGAAAGGAAAGGCAAGAAGCAGTCTTCAAGGCAAGAGCAAGGTAACAAGGCAAAAGGCAGTCCTCAAGGCTAGGCAAAGCAAAAGGCAAAAAGCATGAGTCAAAGCTGGGGAAGTGTAAGTCAAAACTATTGTTCCTGGCAAAGACTAACTCCCTACTGCTTCTCCTTAAGTCAATCCACTCCATGTGTTCCTTGTGAGGAGTGGGGGGTGATCTTCTTTTGAGTAACCTTGCAACCCTTCTCTGAGTTTGCCTACCCTCTGCTCTCCATGCCCTTGGATCAAGTGGGGTAGGCAGTTGTTCCTTATCAGAAGGGATCAACTGCCTATCAGCCCCACTGCTTGTCAGCAGCCCATCCACCCTGGCAGGCAGCTCTCTGTCCAGTCAACCACCTCTCCCCGTGACTAAGGGGCCTCGGACAGCATTGTCCTCAGCTCCTGGCCTCTCCAAACATGCCAAGAGAGGCATTCCATCCCCCTTGGCCAATCCTAGGTCCAACTCCTCCTCCTTTGAACTGGGCTTTGCATTCCCAGTCTGGGATGCAGTCTAACACAATGGGGGTACTGAAAGTCCATTGTTGCAGTAACTGTGGATGTTGTTCTGTGATGCAGTTCACAGTTTTCTATCAGTTTTTGTCAGCATCTTTCTTCAAAGCTGACAAAAGGAAGCTTCATACCTCAGAGCTGACCAACAGATTGTGTCAGCAACCACAGCTTCTGGTTCCCTTAGTTGAATGTCACAATGGCGTTAGTTTCCTTCTTTGTAAAAGCTTGTGTGAATAACCTCCAGGTCTCTTTCCAGCCTCCAGTACATTACACAACAACTGGCAAGGTATACAGTGGTCATCCATTTGGCTGACATGTCCCATCCACCACATATTGGCTCTGATAATAAGGGACTCAATGTTGGTGAGTCACCCAGAACCTCCAAGTTGGAGACAAGGTCTTGCCATCAAATGTCAAGGATGGAGCTGAGCACCCATGTGAAATTTCTCCAGTTGTTTGATGTGTCATTGATACAGAATTCACATCCATATAAGAGAGAAGGGATAGCCACAACTCTGTAGACTTTGAAGTTTGTGAAGGGACAGACATTGTGTATTTGAGCACTCAAGTATACAGCTGCCCCAGTGCTTGGCTGGTCTGGCTGGTCCTGGAATCAGTTTCTTTGTTCAAAGAGCCATCACTCAAGATGATGCTTCCCAAGTATTTGAAGCTGTTTGCATTTGTCAACTGGGTGGCATAAACAGTGATTTTGGGTTTTATGGCCTTGGTATTTGGCATAGCCTGGTCAAGTATTTCAAGCTTATTCAGGTTTATAGTCAGGCCGAAGAGCATAGCAGAATCTGAGAATTTACATAATACTGCTAATTATAGAAAATTTACAAAGTACTGCATAATAATGTTCTTTATATAATGCTGCTATTAATGCAGGTAAGCTCTCTGCAAAGCTAAACAACAGCTTAGTCACTGAATCCCAGACGGAGTGTATGGCAGGCTGCAGCTGGAGGTAATCCAGACCGAAATGTATCTGGAGCAGCAAAACATGTATCCTGGCCTTCTCTATGTAAATGGCTCATACACAAAAGCAATTCTTATTATAGTACTGGATGAGTCTTTTTATTGCTTTGATAAATGATCCTTAATATCCAAGCATATTCTACCTGCTACAGGTTATTGCCTGCCACTTTGGAGTGGAAAAGTAGCTTGCTGGTTGCTGTCTTGTACCTTTTAGGGTAGAGGGAGCTTGTCATCTGTAAGTAATTCAGCTGCTGTCTCCTGTTAAGACAGATGTCTGCATCCACTTAAAAAGTTCGTTTAGTGACCGTTCAAAGTTACAATGGCACTGAAAAAATGACTTATGACTGTTTTTCACAGTTACAATCTTTTCAGCATTCCTGTGATCATGTGATCAAAATTCAGATGTTTGGCAACTGATTCATATTTGTGACCATTGCTGTGTCCCAAAATCATGTGATCACCTTTTGCGAACTTCTGCAACCAGTGAGGAAGCCAGATTCACTTAACAACAATGTTACTAACTTATCAACTGCATTGATTCACTTAACAACCGAGGCAAGAAAGATCATAACATGGGGCAAAATTCACTTAACAACAGAAATTTTGAGCTCAATTATGGTTGTAAATCAGGGACTACCTGTACTACAAAAAGGTAGGCAGGCATTAAGAGAAAAAAAAACCTATGGAAATTTTGTTACCTGACTTCAGGTAACAAACATACATTAAAGCATTTGGGCCTCTTAATTTAGAATGAGGGCAGATAAGAAAAGATCCAGCATATAAAATAATGTTCAGCATTGATGGAAAATGTGGCAGAGATGTATTTTTCTCCCTGTTTCCTCGTGCAAGGAGCCCTGTGCAAAGGGAGTCGGGACACTTTCAAGGAAATAAATGATGATACAGAAACAAATTGGGAAGATGTGATGAGGAGGGCTACAATCTTAGATGGTTGTAAAAGAAGAACACTTCATGGAGGACAGGACTTTCCTTGGCTACTAATCTGGTAAATTAGTCTAGAATCAAACACAGTCTATCTTAAAATACCAGCTGTTGGAGACCAAACATAGGGAGCTGTTGCAAAGGATAGCAAGATAAATTAGCACATAAAGGAAGAAGGCTATTGTTATTATGTCCTAATTCTGAACTTTGTGGATGTACGTGTCAGCTGCAGGGGTACAGAACATCGGAGTAGATGGTCTTTTGTTCTACTCTGTCAAGTGTTTCATCATGTATTGTAAGAACTTCTATACTGTTGCATTGTGTTTTTGTATGCATACGTAGGGTTTTTTGTGTGTGTGGTAAAAAGTTAAAACAGGTGAAATTATTATTTGCAGAACTTCCACATCACACATCTTTTGGGGCATCAATCCAGGAGGATACTGTTTTTTATTCACAGCATTCTCCTCTGTTATTTATGAATGGTCCTAATATGATTCTTCAGGGTTTCTCTTTCTAATTATACTTTCTTGTACATCCCATCCATGTAAATACTTGTGTGGAAGAAGAGAGAGAGAATTGTCACTGCATCAGGTCAGCGTCCTGTGCATCTGAAATGGAATGTGAAAAAGCAGGAGTCTGGCAGCACTTTTTTCTGACACATTTTATTATAAGGAATCAGCATTCACAAGTTGCAGCTCACTTCATCACATGCATAGAGTGGCTAGACTGATGCAGGATTTAACTGTGGGTGAGATGGGGGAAAGAAATTATGCAGACACAGGTTACATCAGCCACAGATTATCTTATCAGTTAATTGTAGCAAGTTAAAACCCCTTGTGCTTGTTGAAACCTTCTGAGATTGGCTGAAACTTTTTGATATATGTGAATTCAACAATTTATCACTCAGTGGCACTATTAATAATTGTTCCCAAAAAAATTGCTTTGCATGAAAGAGAAGAGGCAGCTGTAATAGAAAGTTGAAGGGGCAGACAGAATAATATATAAAAGGTCTCAGACAGAGGTGATGTCATGCTGGCCACAAGACTGTGGAATATCTCTAGACATCACTGGCTCTTTGGCTTAAGAAATGGAGGTGAGCATAGCCCGCTTAAGGCAGTCACAACTGGCAGGGTTAAACCTGCAGGAACACTTTTACATCACTCCAAGAATGGGAGGGAGAGATTATACTTTCTTGTACATCCCATCCATGTAAATACTTGTGTGGAAGAAGGGGTAACACTGGCATTAGGGAGACTTAGGTCCAAGTCCATAGAAGCTCCCTGGGTGGCTTGGGGGCCAGTCATTCTCTCTCAGCCTAACTAATCTCACTGGGTTGCTGCTGTGTAGAGAAAATGGGAAGAGGTAGCGCATATATACACTGCTTAAGCTCCCGAATGAAAGGTGATTTGTGTCTAATAAATAATAAATAGACCAGAATCCAAGCAGGGCTACAACAATGGATGGGCAAGGATGATTTGTGATTACATGTCTAGCCTGCACAAGCTCTGTTCTTGGTTTTTAAACATGCTTCCATTTGACTATGCGTCTATTTGACTACTCACTGGCTGAGTAGTCAAAGCTTTTATCTCTGAAACCATATTCAGTGTTGAATACTTGTGTGAGATGCATTAATAAATGTCTGCCTGTGATGACTAGGGGAATTTACCTAGGGTTTCTTTATTTTAGTGCTATGCTTTGGCTAGATATCATTTAAAACAGTGGTCGCCAACTGGTGGGCCGGGGACCACTGGTGGTCCGTGAGAAAATTTTGGTGGTCTGCAGATAAATGTCCCCTCCAAAGCACTCCCCCCCCAAAGCAATTAATCCAGGCTGCATGGGAACACAAGGTGCTCCACTGACATGGCCCGCCCACCCGCTGGCCCCCACCCTTTGGCCAAGTGCAAACCTTACCTTGAGTAGAGCCACGCAAGCTGGAACTTGAAGGTAACACCAATGGTCGGGGAGGGAAATCTGCCGCAGGTTGGCTTGCAGATGTTGGTGGGAAAGTCAGTCCCATATTCCAGAGCTGCAGTAGTCACAAGACCGGCCCTTTGGTCATCCCAGAACAGCTCCTCCAGTCCATGGCAGGCTGGTGCACCCGGGTGGAGGAGCAGCTGCTCTGGGATGACCAAAGGGCCAGTCCTGTGACTACTGCAGCTCTGGAATATGGGACCGAATTTTCCACCAACGTCAGCAAGCCACTGTCAGTCAAAATTCATATTAGTGGTCTGTGGGATTTAAAATTATGAGTCCCTGAGGTCCAAAAGTTTGGCGACCCCTGATTAAAAACCTACTCTTCCTGCCCATTCACAGTTATAATCTTTTCTTGAAAAGAATTATGTATATTTCTCTGAATGGGCTTCATAAAAATACAGTCTGGGCCTTGTCTGAACTACAATCAGGCCAGTTCCTTAAGCTTATGAAAAAAGGTGTCAGCATCTGGGTAAGGTGACAGTTCTGCAGCTGTTGTTTGTTTTGATTATGCTAACTGGCATGGCCTCCTTTTCATACAGGAGATCTGATGAAGCAGAACACTGCATCAGTGACATCTTAGACTCACCTATCCAGGACTCTCAGGCTGCCCTTAATCTAGGTGTTCAGAATAAGGTAAGGAATGCCCTTGCTTTCACCCTGACTCTAATAATGTGGATGTGTTTAGCTCAACCAGTCTTGTCTTTGCTTTAGGAGCTTCAGATAATAGCAATAGCACTTAGACTTATGTACCGCTTTATAGTGCTTTACAGCCCTCTCTAGGCACTTTACAGAGTCAGCATTTTGCCCCCAACAATTTGGGTCATCATTTTACCCACCTCGGAAGGATGGAAGGCAGGGATGGGATCCAACCGGTTTTGGTGATTTTACGTTTTGCGCAAAGCAGCTGCAGTTGAAAAAGCAGGAAATAAAGGTCAGGTAAGAGCCTGGTGGGCCAAAACAGCAGCAGACATAGAACCGGTTCTATGTATGCTCTCTGTCTGCTGTCTTCAGAGCTACCAGTTCTACAGAGGTGAACAGAACTGGTAGAATCCCACCCCTGATGGAAGGCTGTCGACCTTGAGCCTGGTGAGATTCGATCTGCCAAATTGTGGGCAGCTGGCAGTCAGCAGAAGTAGCCTGCAGTACTACATTCTAACCACTGTGCCACCGAAGCTCTGTCTTATCTCTCTAATCCTTGTTACCCTTAGGGACATAAGTTAGCTTGAGAGAGAAGCTAGTCTAAGGTCACCCAGACAGTTTTCTGGCTGACCGGAGATCTTCTAAACTGAACCCCATTAGTATCAGGGACAGGAACTGGGTAAACATAGCTGGATGATTCTGAGCTCTTTCAGCTGTATAAACTTAGAACATCAGTTCTTGGCACCCAAGTATGAAAGATTGGAAATTGGAACCTAGGGATTTGGGGAAGGTTTGGAGCAAGCGGTTTTTCCACATAAGCTCTTGTCTCTTTAGATACAAATCTACCTTTTGTATCACAATTTGATACTGTCAATAATATAATTCTTTTCTGCATTTTTTTTACCTTACTGCTTACAGTTCTTCCTCTTTCCTTCCTTGCAGTTACAGTGGTATATATACTGCTAAGTTAGTAATATTTCCTGTGTTTTGTCTATGAAAAACTATTATCTAGGTGTTTAATGAACAAAGAAGAAGGTTCCATTCAGCCTTCTCTCATGAAAATACTATGTATAGTCTTCTAGGACCAGTTGTTTAAGAAGCCAGGAAAAATATTGCCAGGAAAAATATTGATGAGAGATATATCAGTTGTATTTGACAGTTTGAAAGGTTTTCATGTTGAATATGCAGTAAATTAATTTCTTTTGTCTCAATGAGAAAGATATGGATTCAGCCAGAGATAAATATTTGGCTAAAATTTAGAAGAACTTTTAATGGTAACAGACTGCCTTAAATAGGATGGTTTATGTCCCTTAAAGTGTTTAAGCAGAGCTGGGCAGCCTTATGTACCCCACCTGGAGTCACTCAGAATAAGACAGAAGGTATCTAACTTAGATGAGTGTGAGAGAGGGACAGAAAGAGAAAGGCAGAGATGATTGATAGATAAAATATGTTGGGAGTGCTATAGTGCTGTCCTGCTTTTAGCAGGTACTTGGACTTTCCAGAGTCTCTTCCAATTATGTTTTTTAAGGTTTAAAATTTAAAGGTTGTCCTTTAAATGGCAAAATATTTTGTTCTTTTCAGACAAAAAGGAATATCTGAGTAAGGAATACAATAGTAATGAGCAGCTCATTAAAAGTATAAGACATGACACTTTTCCAAAGTGGCCTGGTTTCCAGATAATTGGAGTTTATACAATATGTTTTTTTCTTTTCTGGGACAGCGACTATCAGGAAGCATTCTGTATTTTGTATTTTCATTAAAAAAAAACCTGCAGTATTGAAGGCACGATCTAATGAAACAGTAATAATGACCTAAAGTTTGGAGTCTGCAAACTGATTTCTGATTTTATGTGATTCCATACAGGTAGTCGACTTATTTGAAATGATTGAAAAAATGCAGGTATGTTTTTCTTGTTTCATGATCAAATTTTGAACCTCTGATAACAAGCTGCTTCTGCTATGGAGTTGTCTTGCCACCTGAACATTACCACAACCCGAATGCAATAATTACCTGAAAGGTCTCTGTCCGGCCTATAGCTGTGTAAGCTGTTAACCCCCTCCGCACAGCTGACTTCTGGTGACTCATCTTACCTTGATGCCCTTCTATTTCACCCTTCCTGTTCCTGCCCGTGCTCTTTCTATTGGTTCGTCTGGCTCCTGGGTGATTCTCTTTGTAATTTAGGAAAATGTTTTTACCTCTCTGCTGTGCCTTTGTTAGAAATGGATGCTTTCTTTCTGCTGTACTTCTGGAAGTCATGTAGCTCCAAGAGCTGTGCTTTTCCTTAGTGATACCTCAATTCTCTTCCTCTGCCTGTGGGCTACATCTCTGTTTTCATTTGGGCCTGACTGCAGGGATACCTACATGAGGGAAATACATTGGATGAAATGCATTTTGGGTCACTTCTCTTGCACATCTGTGTTCACACTTTCTCATGTACTGGACTTTAAACTGAAATCACTCTATTGATAAAGTCAGTTGAGATTTGTGGAATGAATTATTTTTTTAAAAAAAAATTTGCTTTCCAGGGCAAATTGTGTAATAGATATCACATACAGTCTGAGCCTAACACACTGCAGATGTGTTACCTAGAGTAAGCTTTTGGTATGAATGAAATCTGTTTTTCCATTTGAAGCTCTCAGAAGAAAGTGGATGGAGGAGGTAAATTAGAAAACTTAGTTTCACTGAATTCCTACTCTGATGAGTGCCTAGATGAAACTGGAGCAGCCAGTGAGGGGAAAAAATAACATTTGGACAGTTGTATTACAGGCAGTAGTGAATAGGTTTGGTGATGGATTGATTCCCTCACTTGGGTGAGCAAGAAACCATATACAAATAGTTTTGTTAGTTTTTTTTAAAAAAAGCTCTCCTGCTTTATCAGAGTTGATACTTTCTGTCCCTTCCTCCCAGGATTTTAGGCCAATGATATTTTTCTCAAATGTCTTAGCATTTCTGAATATCATATTTGTTCTGCAACCTGATGTTACCTATATGGAAATACGTGTGTGTGTGTGTATGTACATAACACAAAAGTCCTGTTTTGAAAAGAGGTGATTATTCTAGAGTGAATGATTAAGCATAGGAGCATAACAAAAGCACATTCTCTAAATATGTTGCCTATAATGAACTTTGATGAACTCTTTGCTCCTGAAATGTGAAGTGGTTTGGTAGTGAGGCTCTTGGCCCTGAAAAGAGCAGTGGTTTGCTGTTGTCAGCTGCAGCTTCTAGAGCCCCTCCCAAAATGGCCACCAAACCTTAATATTTAATATGATAGAATGGAAGAGGTACTAAATATGTGAAAAACAATTATATTAACTATGTTTAATACCATTATATGTAAATTAAATTGTATTTAGTTGTTAACCTTGCCCCAGCATTTTTGGAGCATTGTCCCCACTATATTATTCAAAGGCCAGATGGACTTTCAACAGCCTTCCCCCTCTGAGGCAGAGGGAAAAATAAACTTAATTGTTTATTGATTGATTGATTTCTTCCTTCCTCCCTCTCTTCCGGACTTCCTTGTCTCCCTATCTGTCTATCTAGAGAAGTCGTTTGGATGAGCAAAGATGTTCACTTCCAGCAACACTGAAGGTCAGTTTCCATTGCTCATTGCATTTTTTGAATTAGGAATGGTAAATCCAAAGGACTGCACATTATTCTATGATGGGACAAGTTGCACCCTAATATTTCAGCAGAATTTCAGTCAACGAACAACCCAGCAGGAGAATAGAATTCTTTATTGGCCAAGTGTGATTGGACACCCAAGGAATTTTTGCAAATGCTCTCAGTATACATAAAAGAAAAGACATATTCGTTAAGAGTCAAGAATCATAAGGTACAATACTTAATGATAGTCATAGGGTACAATAAACAATCAAATCATACTAGGAACAGTCAATATAAATCGTAAGGATACAAGCGGCAAAGTTACAGTCATACAGTCACAAGTGAGAGGGGATGGGCGATAAGGAATGATGAGAAGATTAATAGTAATAGTAGTCAGACTTTGTAAATAGTTGTTCAGTGTTGAGGAATTATTTGTTTAGCAGAGTGATGGCATTCAGGAAGAACCTCTCCTTGTGTCTAGTTGTTCTGGTGTGCAGTGTTTTATAGCATTGTTTTGAGGGAAGTTGAAACAGTTTATGTCCAGGATATGAGGGGTCTATAAATATTTTTACAGCCCTCTTTTTGACACGTGCAATATACAGGTCCTTGATTGAAGGCAGATTGGTAGTAATTGTTTTTTCTGCAGTTTTAACTTTGCAGGCTTTGTAGATAAGATTTGGGGGAGGGCTGTTCTTAAGGACTTGAGGTAGGCTTCACTCCCAATTGAATGGAATCCTCTCTTAGGAGTCATGGAACGAATAGCAGTCTTCTGTTTCTGTACGACTATGGAGTTAGAAGAGCTGGTTCAGAGAATAGACACCCTTAGAGGAATGAGAGCAAGACTTACAGTTTTGGTGAGGGCAGAAGTCACAATGGATTGTATAGTTTGGGGACAGACTAACATATTTGGGCCTGTGCCCAATTTGGGTTTTCTCTGTCTTTGATTTTCTTCCTTAACTCAAACCTTATACATGGTTTGCATTATGCTTTTCATGTCAGAGAACTATACCATGACTTTTCAGAATTGTACACTAAAATTTAATGGTGCTGTCAGAGGAATTCCAAGATCTGTGGGCATCACTGTAAGTACTGATTAGAGGCAAATTGGAGTAGAGAGAGAGAGAGCCCTAGTCCAGGTGAGGGAAGAAGAGAAATAAAAGAAATAGAAATTATTATAGCAATAAAGGAAAATTAATGTTAATGTAAATCAATGCCCCTTATACGGTAGAATTGGCTTATTATGAACTTTAAAGTTGTATTACTCTCGTCATGCTAGCTGGGAATTCCTGGCCCTAAGGGGAAGGCAGAAAACAGAGCATTGTTTGTGTATATGTTTCAGTGTTCAGGAAAGTAGACTATTTTGGTCTAGTGGTTAAGGCACCAGGCTAGAAACTAAAGGTCTATGAGTTCCAGTCCCACTTCAGGCATGACAGCCAGCTGAGTGGTTTTCATGCCTAAACCACTCTCTTAGCCCAAACCAACTGACAGGGTTGCTGGGGGGGAAATGGGAGGAGGAAGGAGTATTGGATTCATTCACCAACTTGAATTATTTATAAAAATAATAAAGGTGGAATATTAATTAATTAAAAACAAAAAAATAAATGAAGTATTCCAAAGCAGACTAATCTTCCCAAACTGTCACCTTCTAATTGTACTGAGACTGTAGGGACAAGAATTCCCAGTCAACATGACTAGAATAATACAACTTCAAAGGTCATAATAAACCAATACTATTAAATAAGGGGCATTAATTCAAGAATACTTCCAAATAACTCTGGAAGAGCAGGAATGGCAAGATGAAAAGGAAAAGTCCCTCTTTGCACCTATTTCCTGTTCTCTTGTGGTTGTAAATGTAATTGGGTGCCAATCTAGCATTTATATTACTTTAGTTGAATGTTTCCTTATGCGTGCAATAAAATATCCCTCTGATTTTTTTCTTCTTCGATTCAGTCATGTCTGATTCTTCAAGATTGCCTTGACAAGTTTTCTTGGCAAGGTTTTTTTCAGAATTGGTTTGCCATTGCCTCTTTCCACAACCTGAGGGAAAGTGACTAGCTTAAGATTACCCAGCTGACTTTGTGCCTAAAGTGGGACTAGAAGTCACAGTCTCCCAGTTTCTAGCCTAACATTTAACCACTACAACAAACTGACTCTCTTCACTATGATTTACAATAAAGCATAAAACCAAAGTTAAACAAAAAGTGCCATTCTAAGAACTATTCAGTCATTCAAAGAACTGCCTGTCTAAACGTACATTTAAAGCCTTTTATTAAAAATAAATGTTCTTGAATTAAATTGTATTGTGATGATTTCATCCATGCTGTTTCCTTAGCAGTTATGGAAGTGGAAACATTATACATGTTTTGACTTCTAGCATACAATTTACAGATTATCGCACATCAAAATACTAACCAGGACTGATCCTGTTTAGCTTCTGACATTAGCCAAGATTCTATTACCCACTAAAACATAACCTTTACAAAATCTATCAAACAGGTCAATTGCCTGAACTCAGCAAGAAGCACCTTACAGGCTTTAAAAGTGGCAATCAGCCTCTCTCATTAATTAGAAAAAAAAAGGCAGACACTTCAATGATCTTCATGTCTAAGTCTTTCAAAGACTAGCTTAGTTCGAGTTCTTGTAGGGAGCCATGGAGATGACCTTGGAAAAGTTGTTAGGGCAACAATGGATGTTGAAGCATATGTTAATGTTGGAAGTGGGAGAAGAGTATTAGGGGGAAAAAAACCTAAGACTTATTCTTTCCTCCTTTACTGGAATAGAAGGAGGAGGAGGGGAGGAAAAACATAGGCAGACTTGCAAGATTTCATTACTACAGCCAATCTCCACAAAGTGTGGAGTTTAATTTTCCTATGGAGTCAGTTTCCTGATCTGTTCTACCATGTAGAGCTGAAAGTTGCACAGAAACTGGAAGTTTCCGAATTAAAGGCATAGACAATGATATAAAAAGTGGGTTACAGTATTCATGCCTAAGCCTGATCTAGAAGCATTTGTAATATTATAACTGAGGCATTTCTGCCACAGCAGGTGGCAACATCCAACAAACAGATCTGTTTAGTATTTAAATAGGACACCATCATGAAATCCCACCGTAGACTATTCCAGGAAGTTAAAAAAAAAACTATCCTGGAAAAAGGCACCCAAACCATTGTTGCCAAAAAACTATATATGTAATCTTTGACTTACAACCATTCATTCAGCATCCATTCAAAGTTTAGACAAAAAAAATGACCCGTTATGGCTGTTCATACAGTTGTGTTGTCTTCAGAAAGCCTTTGAAAAGATAGCACAGCTTTACAAAGATAGAGCAACTTTCTGAAGACCCAGGGAACCGTAAGTAGTGTCACCTGGTGCTCCATTCAAAATCCAAGAAAGAAATACTTAGACTCTTTTAATTAGAGAAAAGATATCTTTTACTGGAAGTCAAGTGGTAGCAACAAAAGAATTCTGAATCTGAGAAAATAGGCACGTAAATCATATATACAAAGTGATGGCAATGTTCCCACCCCCAAAAGTTCAAATGGTTCTTCCAATTAAAAGTTGTGAATGTCATCATGTGGACATCTTCAGGTGGTGATGTCCGTTGACCTTGGCATACTTTGATAAAGGTTTGCAGCTGCTCAGAGAAGAGAAAGCTAAGCAAGAAATAGAAAGCTAAGCAAGAATGTACTCTCCCCCCTCCACAGTTTATACAGTAGTAATTTGCAACACCTCCAGCTCACTTCCCATACTTTACCCCCTCGTCCTCCCCCCGTTACTTATGACAGCTGAAAGATGCAAGGCAAAGGAAGAAAATCTTGAAGGCTAGGAAATGTTCATCAGAGAAGCTGAGTCCAAAAAGGAGTGAAACAATAGCTGAGGACAAAAGATGAAAGGTCAGTGCAGGGAACTGGGAGCTAAAGGAGTTGTGTGAATGAATGCTTGCTATCATTTGCTGGGGTGGGCTGGGTACCCCAATGTGGCAAGCAGTCTAAGACCCATGTGGTTCTGGGCTGCTTGCCATCCAGCAAGGCATGGTGCAGGATAGAAATGGGGGTGTGGGGTGGAGATTGGCTGTTGGGGGAGTTGGAGGTAGTCCTTTACCAGAGGCTCTGGCTCTGGGCTGGAAAAGATCATACTTAGGATGGGTGAGAACTCGCTTGATGATCCATGATTCTTGGTAAGCAACTGCAATGGGGTATGCCAGGATTGCTGTCATAAAGTCATGTGCAGTCATGTGATGTTTCACTTTACAGCCACACTGATTTATGATGGCAACCCTGGTCTGAATTGTCATCATTTAAGGATGACTTGTACTAGGATTGAAGTAAGCTACTTCCAATAGGGTGTTCAGTTTCTCTGGTATACTCTCATTTCGTTTCTGTCCAAAATTACCAGAGACTCCCATAATTGAATTTGCCAGACTGGCCAAGGCTGAAAAAGATACTCTCCAGAAGAGGCTCATTAAAAGCAAGTAACTGAAGGTTCTGTGATCTAATTAAAGGAGGAGATGGTAGAGGTAAAAATCACCCCTCTCACACCTGAAGTAATTCATCAGCTCATGAGCCTGCAGAGGCAATTTGTGCAAAACAATCTTGCTTTGCTTCATGTTTGCCTCAACATAATACACACTGATATTATAATGGCTCATATTTATGTTGAGTCAACTTCCACTGCACTTTGATCATCAACTGTACCACTGCGGCTCCTGTTCTTCTGTATGTGTGTGTGTGTGCATACATGCATATATACACATGCATACATACATACATATGCACAAACACAAAAGCTCTATTTTTGAAGTATATTGGAAAGAGCATTTAGGTGCAGTTGTGCCAATTTCCTTAGCAGTTCCCTATTCCATATCCCAGTGGCCCCCAACCTTTTTTGTACCATGGCCCGGTACCGGCATCACAAAATGATCCACAGACCGGTACCGGCATCAGCATGCACGACCAAGGCAAGGCGAGCCGAGCGACCGGCCAGCCAGCCGTCCCCCGCTTCTCCCTGCCACCTTCAACTCCTCCTTTATACCTTTTTTGTGCTTTTCGGACTCTTTCTTAATCTCCTCCTGTGTAACACGAGACTCCACCGCCATCGGGACGGCTCTTCATTCGAAGCCGCCCCGCCCTTCAATGAAACTAAGGTGCGAGGATTCCTTCAGCACCCAAACGCTGCTTTCCAACAACCGACGACCGACAAGCTCACCCAGAAGCACTTTCTCAAGCGCCGTTGAAACAAGATGGTGGCGCCCAAGTAAACCGGCGGCCCGGTACAAAATGATCCACGGACTGGTACCAGTCCGGGGCCCGGTGGTTGGGGACCACTGCCATATCCCACCCAAGACAAAGGCATAATTGTTGGTGGGACCAAACACAAACTCTTTGGAGGTCTTTTGAAATCCATTCCTACATATGGACTGGAGGTCCATCCATGACAATTTATGAAAATGTTTTTGTGCTCTCTGAGCTTGTTTTCCTGCAGGCATTTTATTACCCAAACTAGGTAACATCACCAGTGTTACCTTTACTATTTAACAATGGCTTCAACCAAGGATAACTTAAAACTGCCTACTCGTGATCTGGAGACTAAATAAATGATATCAAGTCATGTCATATTCTGATAAGGTAGAGAAAGACCTTAAAGTAGTGGCTTTTAATATATTTAGAATATCTATCAGCTGAATTTTATGATTCTATTACTTGATGTCTGAGACACATCAGCTCACATACAAAATGTGATCCTTTTGCTGGTTTACAATTGGAATGATAGTAGGATCAGGTGGACATTTCTAAGTTTTGCATTAATGAAATATTATTTTTAGAAGGTGAAAAAAATACAGATATTTTTGATCCAGAAAAACTGCACAATATAGTAAAGAGAAATTATATAGTGATGCAATAAAAGGAATATATTGTTGATTTTTAAATGTTTTCTGAGTTTGCTCCTCTACCAGCAGATGTTTCATGATCAGACAGGGAAGAGTAGAATTTGATGATGATGATGATGATGATGATGATGATGATGATGACGATTGAATAGTATTGTTGTACTAGGAAGGAGACTAAAATACTAATGCAGAATAGTATTTGGCTACTGAGAGTAATAAATTTGTCTGTCATTTTACTAGCTGTGTTGTGGTACATGCTCACATGCTTCCCAAGGTGTGCTACTGGAGGGTGAGCTAGGTTTGCAGAAGAAAGGTGAGCAGCTCTTCCTGCAGCATCCAAGGCCTTCCTCCCTCCACCAGAGCTACCTCACAAATTTATGTTGCAACCAAGAAGGTTCAGAGCTTGCAAAAATCTTCCTGCCTTCACAAAGCACCAGCTTATCTCCCCAATGAAGTGGTACCTATTTATCTACTCACATAAAATATGCTTTTGACTTGCTAAGTGGGCAGAAACTTAAGCAAGTGATGGGAGTTCACCCTACCATGCAGTGCTAGGGCTCAAATTGTTGGAGCAGAGACCATCTTCAGCATCATTAAACCACTGAGTCACCATGCCATTTGGATGATAATTGCTAACACTTCAGAAGATAAATTCAAGATTCAGAAGGATCTTGATAGTTTGAGCATTGGACCCTACCAACAAGATGCAATTCAGTGGGGTCCTGCACTTAGGTAGGAAAAACCAGATCCACAGATGCAGTATAGGCAGTATCCTCCTCATCAGTGGTGTCTGTGAGAGGTATCTAGGTGTCTTGGTGAATCACCACTTAAATATGAGTCAGCAGTGTGCTACGCTGCTAAAAAAAGAGCAACAACACAATTCTGGGCTGCATCAGCAGAGAGATAGTATCAAGGAAAGTGATTCTCAGGTCACATTTGGAATACTGCATCCAGTTCTGGTCACCATTAAAAAAAATGCCCAGGCTCTGAAAATAGCAACAAATATGATAGCAGCTAAATCCTATTAAGAACAGCTAAAGGAACTTGGTATTTTTAGCTTAATGAAGAAAAGATTGAGGGGAGACCTCATAGTAATCTTCCAATACTTGAAGGATATTGGGAAAGCGCATTGATTTATTTTTCATAGTACCTTAGGGTAGAACAAGAAGCAATCGGCGGAAACTTATCAGAATGAGATCCAACCTGGAAATAAGGAAAAAATTCCAGACAGAATTATTAAGCAATGGAACAGCTTGCCTTCCAGAGTTGTAGATGTGCTGGAGGTTCTCAAGAAAAGATTGGACAACTAATGGTATTTGTCTGAGGTGGTATGAGGATTTCTGTCTTGATCAGGGGGTTGGACTGGAAGACCTTTAAAGTCTTTTCCAACCCTGCGATTCTACAAAATGCTACAGAAATTGCCACCCAGCGGGGTGACTAAATGCAAATGCACTCTCTCTTGGAGCACTGGTTAAGCCTATTTTGGTGGAATTCTTAAAGGATGTGTTTGTGCATGCTTTTGAGGAACCAAGGTAAGAATTTCTATATAAAAGGCTCTTAGAAAAGACTCAAACTCAGCCATTTCTGACGGTTGATTCTATACAGTGCTCTCAGAAATAAACTTTACCTCTGGTTCAGGCAACTGCGTGCATTCTTTATTCTCAGCTTGGAAGCAAACTTCTTTCCAACACTCTTATGTATTTACTAATGGCCTCTATGTGTTTTCAGAGGGAAGAGGAATACATTCCATACCCCAGCATCCATGAGGTGAGTCAATGATGCTTTGAGTTACGTTTTAATTGAACAAAGCTCAGGTTTGTTAGGTAAAGAAGGATCAAGTATCAGTTTGGGTGATTGCACATCTGAGTTCTTTGATAGGATTTTCAGTCTCCAGGTCTAGTTCCTTTTTTGAGATGAATCCATAGCGCTTTCAGGAGGATGAACTCCTTGGGCTCTGAAGTAGAAGGAGGATGTTGAGATATGTGTGATAAAAGTTGTAATCTAATTCAGCTGGAAGAAGTGAAGGGGTGATTTAAAGTGTTTCAATATGTACAGCTATGGAATTTGATTAATTTCAAATGCAAGTGCAGATTCCCCTGCCTTCTTTCTTAAAAGGTATTACAGAGGGGTTGGCCATACCCTCTAATCATCTTACCACAGTTTGGGGGTTACTGGATTGAAGGGACCTCTCACAGCCTTCCTGTATCAGGCCCTGAATTGCAAGACTTGCCGTCTCCTTGCAGTGGCAAAGTGAGGTTGGAGTGTGATCCAACAGCAAAGCTGTACCGCAAACACTTCCTAGGAAAGGTAAAAGTTTATATTATTTAATATACTCCAAACCTTTATATTTTAGGGTTTTCTTTGTAATAATTTGCAATATAAATCTGTGGATACAACTTGATTAAAAAAAGCAAAACATTATACATCGATGTTAAAAATGTTACTTTTCAAGTAATTTTATTAGAGATTCAAACTTGAAATTTACTATGTCAACTCAAATTTTAATTTTATTATAGTAGAGTAGAGTACTCAATCAGGGCAAAGCAACAGACGCAATCTACATAGACTTCTGTAAAGGCTTTGATTCAGTGGTACATGACAAACTACTCCTAAAACTAAAATCTTATGGTATATCTGGACACCTGCATAACTGGATAGAAGCATTCCTGTCAAACAAAAAACAGATGGTCAAAATTGGGAGCATCCTATCAAATTCTGTACCTGTCAACAGTGGTGTCCCCCAAGGCAGTGTTTTAGGACCAACTCTCTTCATACTCTATATAAATGACCTCTGTGATCATATTAAGAGCAACCACGTTCTCTTCGCTGATGATGTAAAGCTACTCAACACCACAGACAATACTACTACCCTCCAAAAAGACCTTGACTATGTATCGGAATGGTCAATCAAATGGCAACTTCAAATCTCAACAGATAAATGCTCTGTCTTACATATTGGCAGAAAAAATCAGAAAATAAAATACAAGCTAAATAATCAAAACCTTGTTGATGATCCAAACTTTGTCAAGGACCTTGGAGTACTCATCTCAAATGATCTAAGTGCTAGAGCCCAGTGTAACTACATAGCCAAAAAGGCATTAAGAGTTGTTAACCTAATCTTACGTAGCTTCTTCTCTGGTAATATCACACTACTAACTAGAGCATACAAAACATTTGCTAGACCTATACTTGAATACAGCTCATCAGTCTGGAACCCATATCATGTATCTGATATGAACACAATTGAAAAAGTCCAGAAATATTTCACAAGAAGAGTTCTCCGCTCCTCTACTCATTGCAGAATACCTTATGCCACCAGACTTGAAACTCTAGACCTAGAAAACCTAGAACTACGCAGGCTCCGGTCCGATCTAAATATAGTATATAAAACATGCATTGCAATGTCCTACCTGCAAATGAATACTTCAGCTTTAATCGTAACAATACAAGAGCACACAATAGATCCAAACTCAAGGTTAACTGCAGCAAAATTGACTGCAGAAAATACGACTTCAGCAACAGAGTGGTCAATGTTCGGAATACTCTACCTGACTCTCTGGTTTCTCCTCCAAACCCTAAAAACTTTAACCTTAGACAGTCTACTATTGACCTCACCCCCTTTCTAAGAGGCCTGTAGGTGGCATGCATAAGCGCACCAATCGTGCCTACCGTCCCTGTCCTATTTTTTATTTTTCTTATAAATATCTATCTCATGTATTCAAAACTATATTTATTCTTATAACTGTATCTTGTAAGCGATTGACAAATCAAAGAAATACTAAATACTAAAATACTCTACTATAGTAGAGTAGAAGAGAGTAGAGTAGAAATGATATAGAGAGAGCAATATTTCTAGAATAATATAACTTCAAAATTAATCAACATCATAATAAAAAACAAAAAAAGCTTGAGAAATTACGTAGTGAACAGAGCAGTTCCAGAACTTTGTTTCTATTGCTTGAAAGTATTGCACTGTGCTGGAAAAAATGAATTCAGATTCAAACAAACAAGACATACCTTGTAAATCAGGATTAGATTTTTTTTATTCCACCATTTAGCAATAGCAATAGCACTTATATACCACTTTATAGAGCTTTACAGTCCTCTCTAAGCGGTTTACAGAGTCAGAGCCCCCAACAATTTGAGCCCTCATTTTATGCACCTCGGAAGCATGGAAGGCTGAGTCAACCTTGAGCCCCTGGTGAGATTTGAACTGCCAAATTGCAGACAGACAGCAGAAGTAGCCTGCAGTACTGTATTTTAACCACTGCACCACCATGGCTCTTGCTTAGCTGATCCTTTGTCCTTCAAAGTCAAAATTATTGATGTTTTGATTTATGATACATTCTGATAAGGTGTACTGATAATTAGAATCAAGAAAAACATAAGCATCTTGTATGCTTAACATTTATCAACAGTAATGTATTTATCCTGCTAATATTAGACCCAAATGTGACAATAATAGGACAAGTGCAATGCCATGTGTTAATGCTCCAACTCCTGGTTGCAAACAGTCCTTATTAGCAGGACAATTGCAATGAATCCTTATTAAACATTTTTGAGATATGCAATAAACATGAAGATTTCAAAAATTAATCTCATTTTAAGATCATAAAAAACTAATTTCATGTTATTTGAAGTAACTCTTTACTATTTCACTAAGACAAACTCCAGCTTATTATTTCGACGTCACACACAAAACTAATATCAACTTCCTTCAACTCTCCAAAGATTTACTGACTTAGGAGCCATATTTAGTTCTTCCATAAGCAGGTGGTGGGCTGCTGGGGGTTCGCAGAAGTTCAGGAGAACCCCTAGCTAAGATTCTGCGCAATTCAGAGAAGCCCCAAATCCCACTCCTGACTGGCCCTGACTGGCCCTGCCCCACCCCTCCCAGGAGTCTCCACGCGGCCCATTTGGGGTACAGGTAAGTGCAGGGCACATGCGAAGGCTCAGGGAGGGGGGGGGAAAAACAGGCCTCCCAGAAGTTCGGGAAAGCCAGAAACGGGCCTGTTTCCAGCTTCCAGAGAGCCTCCAGAACCCGGGAGGTCATTTTCGCCCTCCCAGAGAGTCAAAGAAAACCTCTGGAGTCCGGGGAGGGCAAAAATGCCTTTCTGCCATGGTGCAGGAGGCCGACTAGGCCTTGCCCACCATGGCCATGCCCACCCAGCAACCAGGCAGAGAACCCGTTGCTGAAATTTTTGAAGCCCACCCCAGTCCATAAGGTACAACCACTATACATCTTAAAAAAGAACAGTAGTATCTGGACACATGCTTGAGTTGAATGAACTGCCAAAGCATGCAACAAATGAAACGTTAATTTATTAATTTTCCAAAAAGTATTTAAAATGTCTCTCAAAATTGAACTGATCCAAAGTAGTATTTATAAATAGCCCCAATTTTATGCAAAATTAAATTAGCCAACATATTATTCCATAATATAACACTTTCATTGTTAAAAGAGCTGAAAATTCATTGGCAACACAGGGTTTTCAACATATCTGTTACATTACATTCAGTATTGAAATGAAGTCTAAATGCATATAAAACAATCCATCAATCCATCTGTTTGTCAGAATTGTTCCTATGATCCAGTGGGATCCAGCCTGACTTCCTCTAATTTATAGAATAACCAAACAGGATATTGTGCATGTATTAATTAATGAAAACCTGTCTATAAAATACAACCTTGTGTGTATGTGAGAGAGAGAATACATTAAGAATTCAGAATTTGTGAGAACATTTCCATGGTGTATAACTTGGCATAGATCAATACATTTATACAATAATTATTAATTTTCACCTATGATTTACTGGTAGAGTTGACAATATCAATCAAATGTCTAAACTTACAGAGAAGCCCAAAATGAGTTAAAACCAAACTCAAAAACCTCATCAAAGACTTTTCAGCATCCAAGAAAGCTATATTATAGTTGCTGAGTCCTGTCTATTTTAAACATCAGGTTAAAAAAAACTTCAATAATGCCAGAATTTTTATGGTCATGCACAAATCCAGCCTGAACTGGTATTCAGTAGTCAGAAGAACAAGCTATAATTTGTGGGCCAAAGCAGCTTTTAAAAACTTAACTCCCACATTTATCAAGGAAATATAGCTATAATTAGAACACAGAGGGATAATTTTCCATCATAACTGTATTTGATTAAAAGCCAGGGATTTTTCTTTTGAAAAGCTACAATATGCCTGTAGTAAAATAAAAGATATAAATAGCTGATATACATTTTGTACCAATCCACTGAAAAGCCATGAAGTCTGGAGGACTTCCCCAATTTCAGGAATTTAATTATGACAATTTCTTGAAGCAAAAAAAGTGAAGTAAGGTTAGAAACCTGGTCCTGATTTAAATGTAGAAAGCTCACTTCAATTGGTAAAGAATTGGCACTATACAATTTAGAATATTTTTTTTATAAATCATTGATAGTAAGCCTAGTAATTGTAATTTCTTTTTCACCCAAAATTCTTTGATTATTTTTATTTATTAAATTATTAGTTTGTTAAAAGTATTTGCATAATGAGTTACTTAGCTTTCAGTACTAACTAGCCAAAACAAAAAAGCCCCACTAAAACGATATAACATAGATTAATAAGCAATGAACTACTTAGATCAATGTAAATAGCAAAACTGAAAGCTTCCATTCCTATGCTTAAAAATATGGCGTCGTAGTGTTTTAGAAACGCCACTAGAAGCAGAGCAGTCTTGTTCTCTCAATATTTCCCCAATAAATGTGTATGTAGAAAACCTTTGAGGCTCTCCTGACAGAATATTCACTCCATCTTAGGGATATCCAGTCCTGAAAAAGAGAGAGACACAGAAAATTCAAAAGTATTGTAAAAAAAATGCCAGGACTCTATATAAGTCCTTGAAAGTACCACTGATGGCCACTAGACAGAACTCCATTGGCAACTCCTGCAATATGCTGTCCCCTTGAGAAAGTACCTATGTCACAGTAGCACAGCACTTGGGCATATTACCACAACTCTCTTGTTATTTTGGAGGTGTGAAAGGAGGGAGTGCCTTCAAGTCAGTCTTGATTCTTGGTTACTTGCTGGACAAATCTCTGCAGTTTTCCTGGCAAGTGGTTTGTCCTTGCCTACTTCCTAGGGCTGAGAGAGAATGACTGGCCTAAGATGGCCCTGCTAGCCCTGTGCCTAAGGCAGGACTAAAACTGCTAGTCTCCAAAGTTAGCCTGATGCCTTCACCTCTTTACAGCAAACTGACGCTCTCTTGTTACATTATACATGGGTTTTGTAGGAGAGACAGAGCCTGATCATTTATTTACTTATTTTGGAATATCGTAAGGTAAGACAAGCATTTTGATGTCTTTGTTTTAGGAGCATCAGAATTTTTATGCCAATGATTCAGCTTTGGGCTACTTGGTTCTTTCTGTGAAGTATGAACAGGTTGAAGGGCAAGACAATCTTCATCTGCTGCTGAGGTAAAACTGCCCTTTGATGCCACCACCCTCATGATATCACAGGGCTAGTCAGCCTTTTCAGTAAGTTCTTATGTTGGTTGGTTTTCTAAAGCTTATTTTAAATCAGCAATTGCCGGTCCTTGTCCCAATTTGTTTTTAAAGCTTTTCTCAGTGACTTGTTTGGTTCAGTTTCATTACTGCCAATGTAAGAAATATCCACAAGTCTCATTATTAGTGTAATAATTAATTTACATGGGGTTTTTTTTCCCCAGTGGGACTGGTCTAATTCAACACAATTAATTTACCTGTAGCAGAATTTGCCACTGTGTGTCTTTTTCTCCAGCAGATTAGATTGTGGTGAGAGAAAAGTGGCTGTAGCTCATCAGGAATGATTGCTTGGTTGCCCTTTAATTTATTCTGCTTCTTCTTGTTGCTCAAATAGAGCTCGAGCCTCTACCAAGCATGATCTCATTCCCATATCCTGCCTGACAGAGTTTCCTAATGCTGTCCAAATGGCCAAGGTAAGTACTTCAAACTTTGTTCTTGTACTACCAAAGCCTGGCTTGGGCTTTTGCTATTTAACGTCTCTGCTTAATGTTGTTTTCCCTGTGATGGTTTAAAATTTCCATGAAAACCATGATTCCTTCAGTTACGTTATTGCAGCACCTCTTCAAGTTTTGATAGTTAACATGCTGTCAAAGGTTGGGTGGAAAACCTTTACTGTTCATAACAGACATGCACATGAAGATATATGCTGCTCTTATACCCCTATCCTTCACATTTGTCCACATACAAAATCACTGATCCAAATCAATATATTTCTACAATCTCTCCATAGTGGAGAAACAGCGAAGAAGGGGAAGCTGCTATAAATCTCTACAGGAATGAAGGATCTACTGAATTGGTTAGATCTAGGTCCCTGATGGATCAGGAAATTTCTTGGATGTACTTGAGGAATTTCCTGCCTCACCTATCAGCCATATTGTTAAAACCCTGGCCAACCCTGGAACAAAGTTGGCTATATGATTCTTATGGCTCTCTTCTTTCAGCAGCACCTTGGGTTTATCAGGAAAGCTGAGTGCATTTAAGGAAATCCAGGGCTTGAGTATGGAACTAGCTTTATGACTGTGGAAGGTGATTAATTCTTCCCTGAGAGATATATGTCTTTCCCTTTAGTTAAAGATCTCAGTTACATAAACTTTATTTTTTTAAAAGTCCTTCCTGGACTTGGAAAATCTTTGAAATTATAGAAATTGAAACTGCTGTGGGAGGTCATTGCCAAATTTGTAATGTCATGATGTCAGTTCTGCACTCCTAATTTCAAAGGAAGCTGTTAGTACTTAGAATGTTGATTGAACTCAGATTGGATGGAGAAGAACAAGCTGAAAAACGTTGAGGTGCTATTGGGAAGAAAAATGTGTGACTTGAGGTTTAAAATGGAACATGTTTGGAATGGCACTGTTCTCTTCCAGAAAAGCAGATTTCCAGTCTAGGAAAGTTCCCTGATTTGAGATGTCATTCAGTTGGGGATAGCTGTGGGGAGAAGCATGTTTGCACAACTATAAGCAGTGGACTAATTGCCAGTCATTCCTACAATCCTAATCACACTTTAGATATATCCTGTCCCAACTACTGCTTTTTGTGGGGCTGCACTTAAACAGTTTCTACAAATTGCAACTGATGTAAATTGCATTGGACAAGCTACTGATTACTGCAAGGAACATCAGTCATAAGATGCCTCAATTGAGAGATCTTTATTGATTTCCAATTGCATACTGGATCCATTAAAATTTTTGGTTTTGACCTTGGCATTCCTAAACAGCTTAGGGCATGAATATCCAATTTTCTCATGATAAACCTTCCAATAACTTAGATCTTGGCTTTCTGGCTCCTTTTCTGTTGAATGGGCTCCTTGGCCCATGGAATCCTTTACTTTCATTCACCTAATGCAGCAATCTTCTCCAACCTGGCAACTCTTTGTTTTGGCACTTTTGTAAGATGAATGGAAGAGAAGTATTGACATTAATTATTAAGAAGTTTATTCTTGGGGAACTAAGCATAATGATTTTTTTTTTCAGCTAACTTGCATGTAAAACTCCCAAGAATAATATATGCTTCATCCAGTCTTAAAAAGTGTGACATTTTAACCAATTACCCATTTAAAACCCGCATTTAATTTCAAACACCCACATTTAATTGCATTGAAAATTTATAAATGTGAGTTTAATAATTGAACAAGAGAAGGAATAAATTAAAAGACAAATCCCTTGCAAATGCAAATCTGTTGAAAATACAAAGCCTCCTATGACTCGTAGTAATCATAATGGCCTTTGTCTTTTGGCTAGCTAGGAAGTCAGGTTCCTACATAAGGAAAGCTAAGTCCTCCTACTTTGCCTTGCAGCTGCTCTGTGAAGATGTGAATGTTGACCGCTTCTTCCCTGTGCTGTATCCTAAGGTAACCCCTGTATGTTTCTGAATGTACCATATAAATATTTTTTTCTCCAACCAGCTGCCTGCTAACTCAAGCTTTTTCTCCATCTCCTAGGCTTCCCAACTCATTGTTGCATTTGATGAACATGTCATCAGCAATAACTTCAAGTTTGGTGTCATCTACCAAAAATTTGGGCAGGTAAAAATATTTTTCATGCTCACACCTGTGGGGAAACTGGAGCCAAACTTCCATTCCCTCCATTGCATCCTCCCTCTCTTCTCCTGCTTATATAGAGTTACTTCTTTGTTGTTAATCTTATGCCCGCTCTTCTCAGTCACTTCTGCCTTATCTTCAGTAATCGAAAACGGGAGCATTGAGAAATAACAGGCAAGGTTGGTAGAAAAAAGTTGCTTCAAAGGTTGGAGCCATTTCAGGACACATGTGACTCTTTTTGAAGAAAAGGTCAATTGCCTTTTGTTCCTTAATCTCAGTGGAAAATTATACTGTAGTATACCTATTATTAGAAATGTAGACTCTAATTTTTAGAGGATTTTTTTTCTTCTGCAAATGAATATGATTCCACTTTAATATCCTGCACGTGTATTTGGACTATATTATTTGATGTGGAAAAATCAAAGTCTAGTCTGTTTGATGAAGCATCAACTGTACATTCAAAGAAGTTAAAAGCTTTTAATGTACATAGTATTGGAAACAATGTTGGGCAATAGATAATCAAATTCCATATAGTTTTGAAACTGCTAAATTCGTTTCAAGTGGAAAATAGTCTGCAGAACATTTTGATCTGAGAAAGTTTCCTGATTCCACAGCTTTGCAGCTTACAGCACAATTAACTCTGTCAACATCTGTATCATCATGCTTTTGTTTTAAAGTATAGAATAGAAAATGAGTATTCAAACAGTGATAAAAAAATTAAATGAAATTAACATTTTTCTAAAATGGTAAAACATAGATTAGTAGAGACTTTTCATGCAGGCAGACACTGGATATGCCTCCTACCTTTCCTGTAAACCTAACATTTATTTTCCCCCATTGCATCTAGTTTGGCTGCATCTTTCTTAAAACCTGCACAGGAATGACAGGGTTGGGTACAGTCATCAATTAGTAAATGTATGCTTGCCACACAAAGAAATGAGGCACACCGAAAAGTTGTGATTTTTTTTCCCCACCATAAAGAAAGAGTTTTTCAGGCTAGAGTAAAGTAGATACTGAGTTTTCAGCTCCATGTTCAAGTCAAACACATTCAGTCTGGAAAATCTTTGTTATTGTTTGAAGAGCTGATCAGATAAAGGGGAGGGAGGTCCTTCAAGAAGACTTATAAGCCCACCCATGTTAACTTTGAATAGACAATTGTTCTGGTGTTGCTCTTTAATGTTCTGTCAGGATTCTCATGAGACATCCTGAAGGGCCCTGAGCCAAGAACCACTAGAATCAACATCAAAATCACTTTTCTTGTGTATTTAAGGCTGTGCTATAAATAACATAAAGTTTAATTTCAGTGCAATATCATTGGAACTGCAAAACCAGAAAGTGTTTTTCATAGGCTCCATGGGGGTTATGGGTCAACCAAGAAAAAAGGCAGCTTGGTACTGTCTCAATGTCTTTAGGCCCAGCCTAAACCAGCATAGTATGTTCATCATTCTGTTGGACAGGGGACAATGAGGAAGTATTGAACAGAAAAAGGGTTTATTTTTCTACTTACATTTTGTTATATTCTTTTTTTCTTGAAAAGCAAACACTGGAGTGCATATTTCATCCCAAATACATTTTACTCTTATAACAATTCTTTAAAGAGGTTGACAAGGCTGGGAAAGTGGCTTGTTCAGAATTAGCCAGGACTGTGATTGGACCTGAGCACCTCAGCTATACAGCATTTCAGACTTGCATCTTTTGTACAAAAAGGATAATTTAAGAAAGAATGAGAAATGTCTGTCTCTTCCCACTTTCTTTTCTTCTCTTTTTTTACCCCCAGACCACAGAGGAAGAAGTCTTCAGTAATACAGAAGAGAGTTTAGGCTTCTTAGAGTTTTTAGCTCTCCTAGGTGACAGGATCCAGTTGCAGGATTTTCGTGGGTAAGTGCTTTCCACGTTAGCCCTACTACCAAATTATCTTTCCTGTATTGTCCTTGATGGCCTTCTTTTTAAAATACAATTTAAAATATAATTTTATTGAAGTTTTTAATAAACCCAGTAAAAACTAATACAAACGAAACTAGAAGGAAAATGTGCAGGAAGTGCAGGAAAAAAGAACAAAAGGAAAAGGCAGAAAAGAAAAAGGCAACAATAATAAAAAAAACAGACGTCTTCCAAGCTTTGTCACACCAAGCATAAGATAATATAGCATTTCAACCTCTTTTAAAGTTACAAATAAAACCCTTATCCCCATAGCCTAACTATTTATCCGCAGTTCATATAATGTCATTTTTTCAGATGCTTCAGCAAAAGTCCATTAGGAGTTACCAGAAATATTAAACAAATTATTTATCACTGATCAAAGAGTCCAACTTCTTTCTTTTTGCTCTTCACAATTTTATCCTTTAAATCATTCCAATGGATTTGATTTTTCAACAGTCTTTGGCATTCAAGACATTCCAGCCTACTGATAGATCCCATAAAGACACCTTGTGCGGGATTCTTATTGCAGCTGTTCCATGTCCAGATTCTTTTTCTTGATTTGTCCTTTGTATTCCCATTTTGGGGATCTCAATTTTGTTGTCTTCCATGCTTTCAAACTTTATAATGTACATACCTGTTTAAAAAAATTAATTTTTTTCTCATCTTTTAAAAATTTATCCAATGAAATTTGTATTTATTCTGAGATTTTAGTTAACATTTTGATCCCACTTATCCAGAAATTCTAAGATAAGAAAAAGGTTATAGCCACTGGGTTTTTTTTGTTTATTTGTTCATTTGTTTGCCTGGCCCTTTGGTTCCCTCTAGTGTCCATTTGCAATCTTCATCAAGCTTCAATTCCTAATAGGGGTTTATTTCCCTTTTAGTCATTTTCAACAAGTATATTATTTAATTATCTACTTGTTTTTCAGATCTTTTAGCAAAAATAGCCAACACTCCTAGTCTCCCAATCCATTTAACTTTCTTAAAAGTTTTTCTTTGTTTTTTGCTTATTGTATTTTATTTTAAATGCTTAAAATTTATTTCCCCATTTAAGTTTTGTTAAATCAAAAGAAATAAAAGTCACAGGTTCCAAATTCGTTTTGAAGGTCCCTAGTATCCATAAAGTCATTAAATTGAACATTTCCAAATAGGATTAGAAAGTGAGGTTCAACTAGTTTAGTGCCCTTGTTAAAGGCTCTACCTTTGCTGAGAGCAAAGATGTTGTCTTCCTCAGCTCCTGGCACTCTAACCGATAGGAAGCCATTGTTTTATTATCTGTTTATGAGGCACTACCTTTCAGAGCACTTCTGGGCAATCTCCTGTTCTCTCCATCTCTGGAGAGCTTTGAAGGACCGGTCTACCCACCAGTCTTTCAATCTATACAGCAGTCATCATTTCCACTCATTCATGGAGAGATGTCTTCAGTCAGGCATGATTCACAGTGGAGGCCAACAGGGAAGATTTCCCACTGGTCCTGAAAGGTACAAAATGACTCAGAATACTTGTTAGCACTTGAGAATAGACCTGTTCTCATCCTTGTAGAGCCTCATGGTTTGCCTATGATGATAAACCATGCTGTAATTCTTTGGTTTTCAGGCTAGCACAATGGATGAGCCCACCCAAGAAATATTTTTATTTACTTATTTTAGAACATTCTATAACCCTCCATCTTCAAAAACAAATTTAGGTGGCTTTACAAGTGATAAAACAGTATAAAACCAACAACACTAGAAAGTCATGGCACCACAATTATTCTGCTAGTGTATCCATATCCTGATCTTGCCCTATCCCAAAGCCTGATGGAAGAGCCATGTTTTAAGCCCTCTCCAGAATGACAGAAGGATAGGGGCCTGATGGATCTCAATGGGGAGGATCTTTCATATGGCAGGAGCTGCAGCAGAAAACGCGTGCAGCAGAAAAGGACCCACAAGAAATAAACTCCTCTGCAGGTTCCTTGTGGCTCTGTTTGCATCTGTGTGCGCCATCAAATCAGTGTTGGCTTCTGGCAATCACCTAAGTGAATACCTGCAGTTTTCTTGCCAAAGTTTTTCAGAAGTAGTTTGCCCTTTCCTGCTCCAAGGCTAAGAGAGAATGACTCACACAGCTGGCTAGTACCCAAGGCAGAAGACTAGAACTAGAACTCACGATCTCTTGGTTTCTAGCATGGTGCCCTAACCACTACACCACACTGACTCACAAGTGAGTTAGTTTATCTTCACTATCTTAAAACAGCCCCTCTGGCTCAAGCTCACCCCAAATGATGGAAAGGTGCTGCAATATGCTAATGTGGGGGGGGGGGTTAATTCATTCCTTTCAAATATTGAAAATAGAAGGGAAATGAAGCAAATAACAATCTTCACTGATATGGCTATAGGTTTCCTTAGTGGCCTATTTTTTTTTCCTGAGATATGTTTCGGACTAAAATTTTGACCGATAGTAGTAGATGCAATTACTGCAAGCATGGATTGGGTCCCCATCTGTGCTAATAAAAGAAACCTAATTTTTGTCCTTCTTCTCTTGGCTTTCTTTTTATCTTCTCTCTGTTGTTCTGTTCAGCTTCCGAGGTGGACTGGATGTTACAAGAGGTCAGACGGGAGCAGAATCCATCTATACAAATTTTCGGGGCAAAGAGATTATGTTCCATGTCTCTACAATGTTGCCTTTCACAGAGGGAGATGCCCAGCAGGTATGTTGAGTAGAATTGGGATGGGCTGCAAAATCTCCTTGGGAACCTTCAAATTATCGAAATTGCTTATTTTTCCCAGAATGAGAAGCCAGCATGAACTCCCTTCTCAGCGATTGCAGGATGTATACCCTAAAACCCTATTAGTAGAGTGCATTTCCTCATATGACCAGGGAAATTGAAACAATGCAGTGTGTTCTATTATATTGTATCTACAGGGATCTCTGTGTAATCTTTTGGCCATCTTATACTAATATTCTGCCAGAATGAATGTGTTAAATTGCTTTCTTTTTAGACCCAAACATTTCAGCATGCTTGCCAAATATACTATAGTAGCAGTGAAAATTAGGCATTGCAATGACAACCATGCTTCTGTTATGTTTGATATGTTTTTGTAATGTTGCTAATTGTTGATTGTAAATAAAAAAAAACCCTCTGCACTTAAATCTAATTTTGAGCTGTGCATGAGTTGGAATTTGACAATGACAAACCAGGATTCAGGATCTAGTCTTAAATTCAAATTCTATTACATGGGATATTTTGAAGTCATTCATAAATTTCCCAGTTTAGTTGGATTATGGTCATTTTCAGTCCTGCGTCTTTTCTTATATGAAAAAAGATAAAATAAAATGTATTGTATATAGGTGCAAAATATTTACATATTCTGTCTTACAGAATTTGATATCCAAACCCTGACCCAGGACTGAACAAACCTTTAGAAAAAGGCCACAGTCTCTGCAGTATACTGGTGGAGCTATGATTTTTGTAATTTCTTAGATTTGGTGGGTAGGAATTTGGCAAGTATTCTTTCTTTCTAAACACCATTAAGCCTATTTTAGGATTTACACTACAGTTTTAAGTTTAGATTTAGGTTTCTGGTTTCCTGTTCCAAAATAATAGAATGGCACCATTGTTTTTGAGCAACAGAAATTGCAAAGAATGTCAGGATAGGCAGGAGGAAAATTTCGAGTTGTAGATTAACAAACCTTTTATTTTATTTATTAATTTATTTATTACATTTTTATGCCATCCATCATTTACAAGGTGATTGTGGGCAGATTAGAGCTTGCTACCAACATGCCTCAATTTGGAATAGGATGGATTTAGTTTGAGGATTGCCTAAACTGGATAGGATAGGATGCCATTTTATGCAATCTTCTTTGTTCCCTTTCAGCTCCAACGTAAGCGCCACATCGGGAATGATATTGTGGCCATTGTCTTCCAAGATGAAAATACTCCTTTTGTGCCCGATATGATTGCATCAAATTTTCTACATGCCTATATGGTGGTGCAACTCCATCACAATGCCAGTGGAGAGACTCTGTACAAGGTAAAGACACACAGTCCACAATTTATCATTCCTGGGGAAGCCATAGAATATTCTGTGGCATTACAGTGCCTGCTGCATTCTGAGTTCCTGTTTTATCATTCTCTAACTTTTCTATTGTCACTATTGCTGGACTATCCTTCTTTTATTCCTCAGCAACAACCATTAGTCTATGCTCATATGTAGCTATTTTATTTTGGGAAGACTAAACGGGGGTCAAGGGGAAACACCTTGTTCTCGCTTCTCTTTCTTCAGAATTTCCAATCCATTTTCCTCTCATTTTTCAACAAAAATAAAATATATGTATTTCTTCTTCTATCTATTAGTAGAATAAAAAGTATCCATTAGCCATAACATGGTCAGAGTAATTGTGTTCAGGATGTGAGGTGCCTGTAGATATTTTCTCAGTCTTCTTTCTGGCTCGTGCATTATTCGGGTCCTCAGTGGAAGGCAGGCTGGTTGTGACTATTTTTCCTACAGTCCTATCCATTGAAGTCTGTATCTCTCCTGTCTGGTTGCTATGCAAAACAGACAATTATTGAGGTACAAATGACAGACTCAATAATTATTCTGTAGAACTGTATCAGCAGATCTTTGGGCAATCTGAGATTTCTAAGTTGACACAGGAAGAACATTCTTTATTGTGCCTTTTTAATGATGGTTCTAATGTTAGGTGTCCATTCCAAGCCCTTGGAGATAATAGAAACTACTAGAAACTTGAAGACATCTATTGTTGATACTATGTTGCCTAATATTGTAAGAGGTAGTAGAATAGGAAAGTATGTGAAATGTAGACAAAATTCCCTGCCCATGGAATTTGGAAATTTATTGGGGTGTATAATTGGATAAAATATAAAAGCTATCAAAGCCGCATAATAAATTAAAGTTAAAACTGCAAAGAACTAAAATCAAAAATTCAATTTAAAAAATAGTTTGTTCAACTGCTTGATTTTTTTAAACCCAGTTTTACAATGCTTCCTTCTTGTCCTGAGTCAATGTGACATAAAAAAAAGAAACCTGTAACTGGAGTGTTGCCAATTCCATGCTTTGGAGACTGGTTGGCAGAAATGTAACTTCTTAATTCTTGTCTTAAGGCTGCAGTGATCTTTCTGCTCTCTCTTAACTCTGTTAATTATGATTGTTTCAGGTTTCTGTGACTGCCCGTGATGATGTTCCCTTTTTTGGGCCTCCTCTTCCAAATCCAGCAGTATTCAAAAAGGTTGGTATGTCTATCCCTAGAACAGCTTTTTCCAGCACTGCAGGCTTGATATTTCTACAGATTATCCAGGACTGAGAAAATCATACATGATGTCAAATACTCTTAGGGATCTAACTCTTCATATCTGTGATGTGCAGTTTGATTGTACATGAGTAATAATCCTTCTTCCCCTTTTAATACAACAGCCAATTCAGAGGCAATGATTGCAGTTCATTTCACATTGTCAAACAGTGAACCAGTTAATAACAAGAGTAACAGCATCATGCAGTTATTCTTTCAAACAAATCTTGCTTTTCTATTTTTAGATCTGCCTGGGCAAACCTGAAGCTTATTTTTTCAGATTTGGGGAATGTTTCAATATATGTCCAACAGTGAAGTACAGAGCAAATTCCAGCTGCAAGACATTAGAGTTTGCTGCAGTAAGGACTCAGCAATTAGGAGCAAGGAAATTTTTTATAGATTTGTATGTGCTGTTCCTAGGTCATAGGTGTGATAGGTGCAACTACTTGAAAGATATAGTGAACAGAGAGAGCATTGACAGAATTCATGTTCTACACAGTCCTCAATATATATCCTGAGGCAACAAGATCAATTGAAATTCTTCAGTGAAACCTCGGATAAGTAAATCCCTTGGATTTTTCAGGTAGTACTTGACTTATGACTGGTCACTTAGCTACTGTTCAAAGTTATGACAGATCTCCCAGGAGTATTTACAATCCAGTTCCAACAACCACTCCCCCACAGTCATGTGATTGCATTTATTGGGAACTGGCCAGTATTTATGACTATTTGCAATGTCCCACAGTCACATAGTTACGATGTTTTACTGAAAAGTGGCATTTACTTCTGATTTTTGGCAAAAAAAAAAGCCTGTAGTGAACTGATTGTTTAACAACCAACATAGAAAAGATCATAAAATCCAGGTCAGACACTTAGGTGTCCCATTTTCCAAACATCAGGCTCTATTACTGTTGTAAGTTAAGAACTACCTGTATACAAATTCCTGCTGTCTGCGTTCTCCTCTGTGCAAAAGAATTCCACACCTGAAGAAAAGCTCACACACTTTTTATATAGAAGAGGATTTTTTTCCCTATGAGAATCATGTACATTGTTGTGGGAGAGAACAACTTTATAGCTACACAGTCCAAACAGGCTGTATTAAAGTATATTTCAGTGCATTCATCAAGTGTATGCTGTGAATGGAATCAATATTCTCTGGGCTCTTATATTTCTAGAGTCCATGTGAATTTGGCTTGCTAAAAAGCATTCCCAAACCCTCCATTCTTAAACCAGAATGGATGTAGCTCTCGTTGGTTAAAGTGAGAGGAGATGCTACCGAATGCCCAACATGATGGAGGAGCCTTCCTTTTTTCCTCCCTACAGGGCACAGACTTCCGTGAATTTCTTCTGGCAAAGCTTATCAATGCGGAGTATAGCTGTTACCACGCTGAGAAATTTGCCAAGTTGGAAGTAAGTCTGGTTACTTAATACATTTCTATTAATAACTTCCCAAGCAAATATCTGTATGAAACAAAATATATGAAATGGAAATGCACAATTAAGCAATGATTATAAATTGCTGAAATATCTGCTCTGGAAAACTTCTCCCAATGTTAAAATTATATTTTGGATTCCTAATAGCTGGGAGTGGATGAAGAGACCCTTTTGGACCTCAGGGACCACCAAACTCAAAATTTTAAATCCCGCAGACCAGAGATCCTGGGAAAATCCCCAAAAACGTCTGCAGGAAAATTACCCACCCTGTTTTCCTACCAATTGATCATTCTTGATTTGGGATCACAAGATACTGTCTCCAGCTCCATTCTCAGGAGGAGGGAGGGAGAGAGGAAGAGAGAGACTTTTGGCTTCATGCAAGGAAAGCAGCAGAAGCAGCGGAAGTCTTTCTTTCTCTGCCCAAACTCTGCCAGAAATGAGTCTTTGCTGGCACAGCGTCTTGGAGCTGGAGGCCTTGCAGGGTCCCAAGGACTCATTTCTGGTGCAGTTTGGGGGAGAGAAAGAAAGACTTCTGCAGCTTTCCTTGTGTGCAGCCAAAAGCAGAAGAAGAAAGAAGTGGAAAGAAGCAGCCTGGTGGCCAGGCCAGGCGCGTGGGGCGAATGGGGCAAGTTTCCCCCCTCCGCCCTTTCCCCCCTTCCCTCATACCTTGTGTTGTGCTCAATGCAAGTGATGCAAGCCTTGTGTTCCCATGCAGCCTGGATTAATTGCTTTGTGGAATGTTGGGGGTGACATTTCTCTGCGGTCCACCAAAATTTTCTCGTGGACCACCGGTGATCCATGGCCCACCGATTGGCGACCACTGTTCTATACCATCACTATGAAGACATTCCTTTCCCAGAAGTTCTCTTGCTGAATCTCCAAGAAAGGATTTAGATTATGTTAGCCATCCAGGCATGAAATGCCCTTCCGTTTTGCCTCTTCCCCTTTTGCAGGTGCACTCCAATCTCTGACAACAATGTTTCTCTTTATTTCTCTCTTCCTGGAGCAGGACCGCACCCGCAGTGCACTTTTGGAGAGCCTTTATGAAGAACTGCAGATTCGTAGCCGCAGTATGATGGGCCTGGCCTCAGGGGATGAGGACAAAATAGAGAACGGGGGTGGTGGCTTCTTTGAGAATTTCAAGGTGAGAGATGGTGTAAATGCTGAATTTCTCAATGTCCTTCCGTATTTACTAACTTGATGCTGCTCTGGTTAGTACCAATAAAGAAAAAATAGCATACATATAATCTTCAGCCAAGGTAAAAAAAGAAAATTTACAACACAGGTATTGCTCGGACTGAGACCTACATGCAGATCCCCAGGCCCAGTGACTAAAAAAACTTGTCTTTAAAAGGCGCGCAAAAGGCCAACAGAGTCAGGGGCAATTTAATCTTGAGAGAAGGGCGTTCCAACCAAAAGTTGTCTGACTAGAAAAGGCTCTCTTCCTAGCCCCACCATAGGGCACTCCCTAATAAACAGAAAGTCTTTTATCAACACCCTGAACTGCACTCAGAAGTACCATTAAACATATGAGTGACAGGAAACGATGCCTCATACTCCAAGAATGGACACAGTTGGTGCACAATATGTAAGTTGTGCAAAGGCACATCTGGCCACTTAAAATACTGCAATAGATAGGCCTGTAACTGCAATAGATAGATTCATATTATGTTGGGGTGTGTGTGTGTGTGTGTGGATTTCAAAGCTGAGAAGGAAGCCCCAGAATTTCCTACCTCAGAATTCAAAGTCTGTTAGGTACTGGTCTAGCTATCGATCTATTGATTTTTGTTGGAAAATAAGGCCATGGAAAATCCCTACTTCATGTATCTGTGCATTAGCTGGAGGGGAAAGTATATTTGATCATTATGTGGAAGGGAAAGTGCATTTAATCATTTATACTTCAAATATAATACATTTTACATTCCAGGGGAAATTTGTTAAACTTTATTTAATTTGGAACTACCCATCTCCCTCACAGATGGACTCTGGTTGGTGAACAATAAATTATTAAAACATAGAAACAACGTATACATTTTCAAACAGGCTTTTTGTCCAGTTTATGTAGTCTTGCCTCCCCTACTCTCATTAGAATACAGTGGAGGAGAATGGGGATGAGAAATTGGAGAAATAATGTTAGAAATCTGGAGCACTAATCATGATGATGCTAATTCTAAAAATGCTGAAATGTGTGTTGTGATATCACAGCACAAGAACTGCCTTTTCATAATAACATCACTGCGTTGTATACATAAGGGGGAGAGCTGGTATCATAATCCATGTTTCCTCACCTCTGCTTGCCATTCCGCCTCCCCTTTACCTGTGTTTGAAAGGTGGTTTAACAGGGTATTCCTTTTCACAGCTATGTAGCAATAGCCAGGATCAATTACACGTATATTTGAGTGAAATAAATTGGTGGCCTAGAAAAGGGAATCCAACTCTAGTCTGTAGTGGCACAAAAATGCATACTTGTTGGTAATTCATGTATGAATCAGATCAAAGATTTGAAGGATCTCAGTCTACACATCACCAAAAATATTACATTGGGGTTTTTTTTCTTCTGTGGCATATGCCATCACAGAGAAAATTATTTTGTATTTTAGACTGAGAACATATCTATACAAGTAATCTTTGGTTG